>NC_092338.1:95460000-95760000 GCF_046630445.1 Rutidosis leptorrhynchoides | reverse complement strand
CGAGGTTATAATAAGACTGTTTTGATTGAGAAGTCGAAGTTGACTTGCTGGAGCTGTGACAAAACTGTCTATTTTGAAACGGAATTGAAAAGTTATTTTAGCTAGTAAATGCCAAAGGGTCTAACACGGATATGTGTCGAACTATGACTTGGGTTTTGAGAGTTTTTCAGGTGTATAACTGTGGGTAACATGTGGTTGGATCATCATCTCAATTGTTCCTTAGTTGAAGTGTCTTCAGGAATTTCGAAGGGTTTGAGCACATATTGTAATCGTTAATACATATGATGTTCTAACACAGTTTTGAAGTCAAAGTATAGCTTTGAAAGATATAGGAATCTAAGAGTGATGATACTGGTTATATTTCGAATTGAATTATGCGATTTCAAAATTAGAATATGTAATTGAATTTGAATGAGTATGATTGTTTTGATTTATATGAAAGAATGGATATTGTTGTGAAAGTAGTGAGTATAGTTGATGATTGCTGAATCAGTTTTGAAAAATGTAATATATTAATTGTGAATTTATATATCTCTCGGGTATTACTGAAATGTCCCGTTCTTATTGATTAAAAACGTTCCATATCAATTGATTTCGTTGCGAGGTTTTGACCTCTATATGAGACATTTTTCAAAGACTGCATTCATTTTTAAAACAAACCATAACCTTTATTTCATAGATAAAGGTTTTAAAAAGCTTTACGTAGATTATCAAATAATGATAATCTAAAATATCCTGTTTACACACGACCATTACATAATGGTTTACAATACAAATATGTTACAACAAAATAAGTTTCTTGAATGCAGTTTTTGCACAATATCATACAAGCATGGACTCCAAATCTCGTCCTTATTTAAGTATGCGACAGCGGAAGCTCTTAATAATCACCTGAGAATAAACATGCTTAAAACGTCAACAAAAATGTTGGTGAGTTATAGGTTTAACCTATATATATCAAATCATAATAATAGACCATAAGATTTCATATTTCAATACACATCCCATACATAGAGATAAAAATCATTCATATGGTGAACACCTGGTAACCGACATTAACAAGATGCATATATAAGAATATCCCCATCATTCCGGGACACCCTTCGGATATGATATAAATTTCGAAGTACTAAAGCATCCAGTACTTTGGATGGGGTTTGTTAGGCCCAATAGTTCTATCTTTAGGATTCGCGTCAATTAGGGTGTCTGTTCCCTAATTCTTAGATTACCAGACTTAATAAAAAGGGGCATATTCGATTTCGATAATTCAACCATAGAATGTAGTTTCACGTACTTGTGTCTATTTTGTAAATCATTTATAAAACCTGCATGTATTCTCATCCCAAAAATATTAGATTTTAAAAGTGGGACTATAACTCACTTTCACAGATTTTTACTTCGTCGGGAAGTAAGACTTGGTGTGACGACCCGGAAATTTCCGACCAAATTTAAACTTTAATCTTTATATTATTCCGACACGATAAGCAAAGTTTGTTAAGTTAAATCTCAAGAATTTTAAACTGTGTTCATACATTCATTATAACCTCGACCAAATTCCGACGATTCACGAACCGTTAAATATAAATAGATATGTATATGTATATATATATTATAACTTGAGAATATTAATAAAGTATTAAACGTATAATACTTTATACGAACGTATTTGTTTCAATATGATTTTCGGCGAAATTAAAAAAATATATATTAAATGATTGAATTATCAGAAACATTGAATTATGATTACAAGTCTCTGTTGAGAGGTCCACTATGATTTGAGAAATTTATTCCTCTTAACGATATTCAGAATAATTTGTAAAACTATTTATAAATAAAAACAAAAAGTGTCATTTACGAAAGTTAGACAAAAGTTAGTGGAGAATTGGTTTCCATAATATTCTATTAATCTATTTTCAAACGTACAAAGACGTTTTTAGTTTAAAAAGAACTTTATTATTAAAACGTATGTAACTTTTATAAATATATAGAATCACTTTTGACAACTCATTACTTAACCAGTATAATAAATATAACGATATTTATATTTTATTTCATTAAATATATATAACGATTTAAATTAATATTATATATATTTATACGCGTATTATACATACATAGTTTTTATACTTTTACTATACTTTAACTTTACCTTTACTTTACTTACTTTAACTTTAATAATTCACTTTAATAATTCATACTTTAATAATTAGCTTTAATAATTCATACTTTAATAATTCACTTTAATAATTCATACTTTAATAATTCACTTTAATAATTCACTTTAATAATTCAAAAATCTATTATAAATAGAATTCAGTAGGTTTCATTATTTCATAGAAACTTGAAAATATATTTCTCTAAACTCTCTCAATCGATTTATATATATAAATATATATATTTGCTCTGTATTATTTCAAGATATTATTAGTATACATAAAATATTACGACGGAGTGCTGTCCAAGTGATTTCAAAATAGTTTTTTTGAATAAGTCGAAGCTAAGGAAATTATGGGTTATAGCTATGGAGGTGATGGGTATGGTTCATGGGTATGTTCGTGAGGTCAATCTAGTGTTTATCATCTCCGTTGTGTCTACGTACTTTCCTGCAATATTGAATCTCAATATTGATACGTTCGTGAATCCGAGGCCAACCTTGCACTTGTTAAATGACGTTATATGTATTTTTACTACGAAATACAGTATTGTGAGTTTCATTTGCTCCCTTTTTATATATATTTCTGGGCTGAGAATACATGCGTTGTTTTATAAATGTTTTACGAAATAGGCACAAGTACTAAAACTAATTCTATGTGGGTTTAAACCAGAAATATACCCTTAGCCTGGTAACATTAAACTACTTGTCTATGTACGGTAGGTGCGAATCCTAAAGATAGATCTATTGGGCCTGACAAACCCCATCCTGACTATGGGATGCTTTAGTACTTCGAGGTTTATATAACACACCTGATTGGTGTACTTTCAGAGGGTAAAACATGAAAGTTAAGGCTTGTTACCGGGTGCCTACAACTTATAGAATACTTTTATACACTTGCGAGTGTACATATATTTATAAACGGAAATCTTGTGGTCTATTAATATATTGAAATGATTGTTATGATAAACCTATGAACTCACCAACCTTTTGGTTGACACTTTAAAGCATGTTTATTCTCAGGTATTAAAGAAATCTTCCGCTGTGCATTAGCTCATTTTAAGGATATTACTTGGAGTCATTCATGGCATATTTTGAAAGACGTTGCATTCGAGTCATTGAGTTCATCAAGATTATTATTAAGCCAAATTATAGTTGGATGTATTATGAAATGGTGTGCATGCCGTCAACTTTCGTTGTAAAGAAAGTTTGTCTTTTAAAAACGAATGCAATGTTTGTAAAATATATCATATAGAGGTCAAATACCTCGCGATGTAATCAACTATTGTGAATCGTTTATAATGTATATGAACGGGTCCTTTCAGTTGGTATCAGAGCGGTGGTCTTAGCGAACCAGGTCTGCATTAGTGTGTCTAACTGATAGTCGTTAGGATGCATTAGTGAGTCTGGACTTCGACCGTGTCTGCATGTCAAAAGTTTTGCTCATCATTTTTGTCGGAAATTACCGGCTTATCATTCTTAGTCTAGACACATCTTATTGCATTGATTGCATGAATAGTGTATAGACAAAATTCATATCTTAGCGTATCTGCTAATTCATATCATAGCGTATCTGTTATTGTAAACTTTGCCTGACATATTCCGTAAATTCCTCCGTAATCTACGAAACCTTTTGCTCTATATAATTAGAATACCACCCGATAGCCGGAAAATCATTTCATATCGAAAAATTCTTTATTCAATCGTACGAAATGGAATTCGTCATTAGTTCAAGTCCCTCGGATTCCGACATGGAATCCCACTCAAGTTCCGAATGCAGTGTGACCGGAATGGATCAACCAATTATTCATCATCTATTCTGGATGAATTGGGGATGGGTTCGTAGCCTCCTTAATCATTGGAGACAAGAAGAAGGTGATCCTTCCATCCACCACATTGCCCTCTTGGCGAAGAACCTGAAGCACTTACCGCGAACCGGTCCGAAACACCATTTTCTCTCTCATTTCCAGAGTATCTCGTCATGATTATATACTACATCAAATTCTAGATTTTATTTATCCGCTCGTCCGAACCGACAATCACCCCGGTGTAATAGAAGAAGTCAACGCGCTTCGCGCTCGAGTAGTGGCTTTAGAGAATATGGTGCAAGGGTTACAAACACCAACAAATAACGAAGTATTAATTCATAATTTCAATTTTATTGAATAAATACTCCGTAAAAGTTATGTAATTTCTAAAGTCTTTAGGGATTATTCAGTTCTAGTTTCAACCGTAAATCAAATGAGTTTAATTTAATATTAACTCATTAAATCTATGTTACATCTGAAGAAAATATGCACATATATATTTTCATAAAGACTGTAATAAAATTCTGTTGTACAAAATATTAATTGTGAAATTTTTTTTTAACGGGTAGGTAATACCCGAGAGATATATAAATTCACAATTAATATATTACATTTTTCGAAACTGATTCAGCAATCATCAACTATACTCCCTACTTTCACAACAATATCCATTCTTTCATATAAATCAAAACAATCATACTCATTCAAATTCAATTACATATTCTGATTTTGAAATCGCATAATTCAATTCGAAATATAACCAGTATCATCACTCTTAGATTCCTATATCTTTCAAAGCTATTTTTTGACTTCAAAACTGTGTTAGAACATCATATGTATTAACGATTACAATATGTGCTCAAACCCTTCGAAATTCCTGAAGACACTTCAACTAAGGAACAATCGAGATGATGATCCAACCACATGTTACCCACAGTTATACACCTGAAAAACTCTCAAAACCCAAGTCATAGTTCGACACGTATCCATGTTAGACCCTTTGGCATTTACTAGCTAAAATAACTTTTCATTCCGTTTCAAAATAGACAGTTTTGTCACAGCTCCAGCAAGTCAACTTCGACTTCTCAATCAAAAAAGTCTTATTATAACCTCGATAGATACGTTGCCCTTTTGCCAATGTTACCGGGGAATCGTTTATATTCACCACATTATCAATAACCTTACAAACAACTACACTGATCTTTGACTTTCCAAAAAAAAAAAAAAAAAAAAAAAAAATCATTATAATTATCGAAACCCTATCATATACTCATTCGTACCTTATAACAAGAATTGCCATACCAATTATTGAGAATCAGCAATCAGTATTTTGAAACCTCACAGCATGTCTACATCAACAATTACATATACACACAACGTCTACCTCCAAGACTTACATTCTTTGAATGAGAAATTTCTGAAAAACACCCTAAACTGCGAACCAGTTTTCGAAATTTTGAAAAATGCTGATGAAGCAGCAAAAACTGTAAACGACCTTAACAGTAAAAAGTTGGATGATAAAGGATAGTATATTGGCAAAGCTCGGAAAAAGAGAAGATTTGAAACTGGAAAACGGATTGAGCAAAGTATGAAGGAGGCTGTGGACAAATCACAAAGGCTGAACCTGCCTTCAAAGAATCTAAATGATTGAGTACTTGCTGAAGTCATTAACGAATACCTTGCTCCTGACTCTAAACCCCTGCGGACAATATCCTTCATCATCCTCTGATATTAGACATTCTAAGATATCATCGTATCTTTCATTATAAATATCATCCATACTTCTGAAGATATTTTTATAATTATTCTTATCTGAAATCATTTACCTCTTCGCGCTATCTGTATTATATCATAAAAGAAACTATTTTAGTTTCTAAATTCTGAAACATTCGAGTTTAAAATAGGAATATTCTTGAAGAAGTGTTGGGAGCTGAAGCATGAGTTAGTATAATATAATGACACTTGATCAACGTGATTATATTACAGTAATTCATGCTGAGTTTCTAAATGGAACATGATGATTCACAGATCATAGCGTCATCATGTGCTATGTTACACGACTCTTGTATTCTCTTTGATCTCTAAATATCAAGAAAATATTTCTTGATGATTCGGCCTTTTCCGAGGTATTCTGGTAATTTGACAAGTCAAGATCGTGCCATTACAATTTCCTTCCTAGAACATTAACAATGTTCATTCCGAAATTTATATCTGCGAATTCTGGACCATTACAAGCGGTGCTTAATCGCAAGAAGAAGAAACGAAAGGACAAAGCTCCGCACTAGAAATGGGAGTATAAATCATAGCAAATAGAAGAGAGCATTAACTGTGGATGACAATGATTATAGAAGAAGCAAGGACTTTGAAATATAAGGGAAGATATAAAACCCAACAACAACCCAGAAATCACAAACCGTATATATCAATGCATATAGCAATATAAAGACACGGGAGAACTAAAAACACTATAAAACCAAGAGTATAGTAGAAGTAAATAGATTCTTCCGGAGGCAGATGAAAAAGAAGAGCGACTGATATGAAAGTGAGGAGTATATCAAGAATCAGCACTGGATGAAGCATATTGACAAATACTTTAAAATATGAGTTGAGAAGGTGTGAGTTGTAAGAAAACAAATGAGGTGGATTTATAGTGAAATATCCGATAGAGAAATCAAAATGGATTATCGCATTAATTCGAGGAGGATCATAATTTCCTTAATCGCCGAATAATCAAATCCAATATAGATTACAAAGATTTTCTTTTCGAAGATCAATCGTGATGACGTCAAAAGATACGACGAATCACTATTATCTTATTTCATTCATTTACGATAACTTCACTCACACGCTTCGAGTAATCGAATTATTTTATCCATTCTTCTTGAACATAATAAAACTCTATAATCGTTATAATAACATTCTCATTGTTAGTCATGACGACCTTTATCAAATTTCGGGGACGAAATTTCTTTAACGGGTAGGTACTGTGACGACCCGGAAATTTCCGACCAAATTTAAACTTTAATCTTTATATTATTCCGACACGATAAGCAAAGTTTGTTAAGTTAAATCTCAAGAATTTTAAACTGTGTTCATACATTCATTATAACCTCGACCAAATTCCGACGATTCACGAACCGTTAAATATAAATAGATATGTATATGTATATATATATTATAACTTGAGAATATTAATAAAGTATTAAACGTATAATACTTTATACGAACGTATTTGTTTCAATATGATTTTCAGCGAAATTAAAAAAATATATATTAAATGATTGAATTATGATTACAAGTCTCTGTTGAGAGGTCCACTATGATTTGAGAAATTTATTCCTCTTAACGATATTCAGAATAATTTGTAAAACTATTTATAAATAAAAACAAAAAGTGTCATTTACGAAAGTTAGACAAAAGTTAGTGGAGAATTGGTTTCCATAATATTCTATTAATCTATTTTCAAACGTACAAAGACGTTTTTAGTTTAAAAAGAACTTTATTATTAAAACGTATATAACTTTTATAAATATATAGAATCACTTTTGACAACTCATTACTTAACCAGTATAATAAATATAACGATATTTATATTTTATTTCATTAAATATATATAACGATTTAAATTAATATTATATATATTTATACGCGTATTATACATACATAGTTTTTATACTTTTACTATACTTTAACTTTACCTTTACTTTACTTACTTTAACTTTAATAATTCACTTTAATAATTCATACTTTAATAATTAGCTTTAATAATTCATACTTTAATAATTCACTTTAATAATTCATACTTTAATAATTCACTTTAATAATTCACTTTAATAATTCAAAAATCTATTATAAATAGAATTCAGTAGGTTTCATTATTTCATAGAAACTTGAAAATATATTTCTCTAAACTCTCTCAATCGATTTATATATATAAATATATATATTTGCTCTGTATTATTTCAAGATATTATTAGTATACATAAAATATTACGACGGAGTGCTGTCCAAGTGATTTCAAAATAGTTTTTTTGAATAAGTCGAAGCTAAGGAAATTATGGGTTATAGCTATGGAGGTGATGGGTATGGTTCATGGGTATGTTCGTGAGGTCAATCTAGTGTTTATCATCTCCGTTGTGTCTACGTACTTTCCTGCAATATTGAATCTCAATATTGATACGTTCGTGAATCCGAGGCCAACCTTGCACTTGTTAAATGACGTTATATGTATTTTTACTACGAAATACAGTATTGTGAGTTTCATTTGCTCCCTTTTTATATATATTTCTGGGCTGAGAATACATGCGTTGTTTTATAAATGTTTTACGAAATAGGCACAAGTACTAAAACTAATTCTATGTGGGTTTAAACCAGAAATATACCCTTAGCCTGGTAACATTAAACTACTTGTCTATGTACGGTAGGTGCGAATCCTAAAGATAGATCTATTGGGCCTGACAAACCCCATCCTGACTATGGGATGCTTTAGTACTTCGAGGTTTATATAACACACCTGATTGGTGTACTTTCAGAGGGTAAAACATGAAAGTTAAGGCTTGTTACCGGGTGCCTACAACTTATAGAATACTTTTATACACTTGCGAGTGTACATATATTTATAAACGGAAATCTTGTGGTCTATTAATATATTGAAATGATTGTTATGATAAACCTATGAACTCATCAACCTTTTGGTTGACACTTTAAAGCATGTTTATTCTCAGGTATTAAAGAAATCTTCCGCTGTGCATTAGCTCATTTTAAGGATATTACTTGGAGTCATTCATGGCATATTTTGAAAGACGTTGCATTCGAGTCATTGAGTTCATCAAGATTATTATTAAGCCAAATTATAGTTGGATGTATTATGAAATGGTGTGCATGCCGTCAACTTTCGTTGTAAAGAAAGTTTGTCTTTTAAAAACGAATGCAATGTTTGTAAAATATATCATATAGAGGTCAAATACCTCGCGATGTAATCAACTATTGTGAATCATTTATAATGTATATGAACGGGTCCTTTCACTTGGCCACTGGTTGATTCACGAACCTATAACAATATATACATGTATATCAAAGTATGTTCAAAATATATTTACAACACTTTTAATATATTTTGATGTTTTAAGTTTATTAAGTCAGCTGTCCTCGTTAATAACCTACAACTAGTTGTCCACAGTTAGATGTACAGAAATAAATCGATAAATATTATCTTGAATCAATCCACGACCCAGTGTATACGTATCTCAGTATTGATCACAACTCAAACTATATATATTTTGGAATCAACCTCAACTCTGTATAGCTAACTCCAATATTCACATATAGAGTGTCTATGGTTGTTCCGAAATATATATAGATGTGTCGACATGATAGGTCGAAACATTGTGTACGTGTCTATGGTATCTTAAGATTACATAATATACAATACAAGTTGATTAAGTTATGGTTGGAATAGATTTGTTACCAATTTTCACGTAGCTAAAATGAGAAAAATTATCCAATCTTGTTTTACCCATAACTTCTTCATTTTAAATCCGTTTTGAGTGAATCAAATTGCTATGGTTTCATATTGAACTCTATTTTATGAATCTAAACAGAAAAAGTATAGGTTTATAGTCGGAAAAATAAGTTACAAGTCGTTTTTGTAAAGGTAGTCATTTCAGTCGAAAGAACGACGTCTAGATGACCATTTTAGAAAACATACTTCCACTTTGAGTTTAACCATAATTTTTGGATATAGTTTCATGTTCATAATAAAAATAATTTTCTCAGAATAACAACTTTTAAATCAAAGTTTATCATAGTTTTTAATTAACTAACCCAAAACAGCCCGCGGTGTTACTACGACGGCGTAAATTCGGTTTTACGGTGTTTTTCGTGTTTCCAGGTTTTAAATCATTAAGTTAGCATATCATATAGATATAGAACATGTGTTTAGTTGATTTTAAAAGTCAAGTTAGAAGTATTAACTTTTGTTTGCGAACAAGTTTAGAATTAACTAAACTATGTTCTAGTGATTACAAGTTTAAACCTTCGAATAAGATAGCTTTATATGTATGAATCGAATGATGTTATGAACATCATTACTACCTTAAGTTCCTTGGATAAACCTACTGGAAAATAGAAAAATGGATCTAGCTTCAATGGATCCTTGGATGGCTCGAAGTTCTTGAAGCAGAATCATGACACGAAAACAAGTTCAAGTAAGATCATCACTTGAAATAAGATTGTTATAGTTATAGAAATTGAACCAAAGTTTGAATATGATTATTACCTTGTATTAGAATGATAACCTACTGTAAGAAAAAAAGATTTCTTGAGGTTGGATGATCACCTTACAAGATTGGAAGTGAGCTAGCAAACTTGAAAGTATTCTTGATTTTATGAAACTAGAACTTTTGGAATTTATGAAGAACACTTAGAACTTGAAGATAGAACTTGAGAGAGATCAATTAGATGAAGAAAATTGAAGAATGAAAGTTTTTGTAGGTGTTTTTGGTCGTTGGTGTATGGATTAGATATAAAGGATATGTAATTTTGTTTTCATGTAAATAAGTCATGAATGATTACTCATATTTTTGTAATTTTATGAGATATTTCATGCTAGTTGCCAAATGATGGTTCCCACATGTGTTAGGTGACTCACATGGGCTTCTAAGAGCTGATCATTGGAGTGTATATACCAATAGTACATACATCTAAAAGCTGTGTATTGTACGAGTACGAATACGGGTGCATACGAGTAGAATTGTTGATGAAACTGAACGAGGATGTAATTGTAAGCATTTTTGTTAAGTAGAAGTATTTTGATAAGTGTATTGAAGTCTTTCAAAAGTGTATAAATACATATTAAAACACTACATGTATATACATTTTAACTGAGTCGTTAAGTCATCGTTAGTCGTTACATGTAAGTGTTGTTTTGAAACCTTTAGGTTAACGATCTTGTTAAATGTTGTTAACCCAATGTTTATAATATCAAATGAGATTTTAAATTATTATATTATCATGATATTATCATGTATGAATATCTCTTAATATGATATATATACATTAAATGTCTTTACAACGATAATCGTTACATATATGTCTCTTTTAAAAATCATTAAGTTAGTAGTCTTGTTTTTACATATGTAGTTCATTGTTAATATACTTAATGATATATTTACTTATCATAGTATCATGTTAACTATATATATATCCATATATATGTCATCATATAGTTTTTACAAGTTTTAACGTTCGTGAATCACCGGTCAACTTGGGTGGTCAATTGTCTATATGAAACATATTTCAATTAATCAAGTCTTAACAAGTTTGATTGCTTAACATGTTGGAAACATTTAATCATGTAAATATCAATCTCAATTAATATATATAAACATGGAAAAGTTCGGGTCACTACAGTACCTACCCGTTAAATAAATTTCGTCCCGAAATTTTAAGCTGTTGAAGGTGTTGACGAATCTTCTAGAAATAGATGCGGGTATTTCTTCTTCATCTGATCTTCACGCTCCCAAGTGAACTCGGGTCCTCTACGAGTATTCCATCGAACCTTAACAATTGGTATCTTGTTTTGCTTAAGTCTTTTAACCTCACGATCCATTATTTCGACGGGTTCTTCGATGAATTGAAGTTTTTCGTTGATTTGGATTTCATCTAACGGAATAGTGAGATCTTCTTTAGCAAAACATTTCTTCAAATTCGAGACGTGGAAAGTGTTATGTACAGCCGCGAGTTGTTGAGGTAACTCTAGTCGGTAAGATACTGGTCCAACACGATCAATAATCTTGAATGGTCCAATATACCTTGGATTTAATTTCCCTCATTTACCAAATCGAACAACACCTTTCCAAGGTGCAACTTTAAGCATGACCATCTCTCCAATTTCAAATTCTATATCTTTTCTTTTAATGTCAGCGTAGCTCTTTTGTCGACTTTGGGCGGTTTTCAACCGTTGTTGAATTTGGATGATCTTCTCGGTAGTTTCTTGTATAATCTCCGGACCCGTAATCTGTCTATCCCCCACTTCACTCCAACAAATCGGAGACCTGCACTTTCTACCATAAAGTGCTTCAAACGGCGCCATCTCAATGCTTGAATGGTAGCTGTTGTTGTAGGAAAATTCTGCTAACGGTAGATGTCGATCCCAACTGTTTCCGAAATCAATAACACATGCTCGTAGCATGTCTTCAAGCGTTTGTATCGTCCTTTCGCTCTGCCCATCAGTTTGTGGATGATAGGCAGTACTCATGTCTAGACGAGTTCCTAATGCTTGCTGTAATGTCTGCCAGAATCTTGAAATAAATCTGCCATCCCTATCAGAGATAATAGAGATTGGTATTCCATGTCTGGAGACGACTTCCTTCAAATACAGTCGTGCTAACTTCTCCATCTTGTCATCTTCTCTTATTGGTAGGAAGTGTGCTGATTTGGTGAGACGATCAACTATTACCCAAATAGTATCAAAACCACTTGCAGTCCTTGGCAATTTAGTGATGAAATCCATGGTAATATTTTCCCATTTCCATTCCGGGATTTCGGGTTGTTGAAGTAGACCTGATGATTTCTGATGCTCAGCTTTGACCTTAGAACACGTCAAACATTCTCCTACGTATTTAGCAACATCGGCTTTCATACCCGGCCACCAAAAATGTTTCTTGAGATCCTTGTACATCTTCCCCGTTCCAGGATGTATTGAGTATCTGGTTTTATGAGCTTCTCTAAGTACCATTTCTCTCATATCTCTAAATTTTGGTACCCAAATCCTTTCAGCCCTATACCGGGTTCCGTCTTCCCGAATATTAAGATGCTTCTCCGATCCTTTGGGTATTTCATCCTTTAAATTTCCCTCTTTTAAAACTCCTTGTTGCGCCTCCTTTATTTGAGTAGTAATGTTATTATGAATCATTATATTCATAGATTTTACTCGAATGGGTTCTCTGTCCTTCCTGCTCAAGGCATCGGCTACTACATTTGCCTTCCCCGGGTGGTAACGAATCTCAAAGTCGTAATCATTCAATAATTCAATCCACCTACGCTGCCTCATATTCAGTTGTTTCTGATTAAATATGTGTTGAAGACTTTTGTGGTCGGTATATATAATACTTTTGACCCCATATAAGTAGTGCCTCCAAGTCTTTAATGCAAAAACAACCGCGCCTAATTCCAAATCATGCGTCGTATAATTTTGTTCGTGAATCTTCAATTGTCTAGACGCATAAGCAATCACCTTCATTCGTTGCATTAATACACAACCGAGACCTTGCTTTGATGCATCACAATAAATTACAAAATCATCATTCCCTTCAGACAATGACAATATAGGTGCCGTAGTTAGCTTTTTCTTCAATAACTGAAACGCTTTCTCTTGTTCATCATTCCATTCAAATTTCTTCCCTTTATGCGTTAATGCAGTCAAGGGTTTTGCTATTCTGGAAAAGTCTTGGATGAACCTTCTGTAGTAACCAGCTAGTCCTAAAAACTGGCGTATGTGTTTCGGAGTTTTCGGAGTTTCCCACTTTTCAACAGTTTCTATCTTTGCCGGATCCACATTAATACCTTCTTTGTTCACTATGTGACCGAGGAATTGAACTTCTTCCAACCAAAATGCACACTTTGAAAACTTAGCGTACAATTCTTCCTTCCTCAATACTTCTAACACCTTTCTCAAATGTTCACCGTGTTCTTGGTCATTCTTTGAGTAAATAAGTATGTCATCAATGAAAACAATGACAAACTTGTCAAGGTATGGTCCACACACTCGGTTCATAAGGTCCATGAACACAGCTGGTGCATTAGTTAAACCAAACGGCATGACCATAAACTCGTAATGACCGTAACGTGTTCTGAAAGCAGTCTTTGGAATATCATCTTCTTTCACCCGCATTTGATGATACCCGGAACGTAAGTCAATCTTTGAATAAATAGACGAGCCTTGTAGTTGATCAAATAAGTCATCGATTCTCGGTAGTGGGTAGCGGTTCTTGATGGTAAGTTTGTTCAACTCTCGGTAGTCGATACACAACCTGAATGTACCATCTTTCTTCTTGACAAACAAAACAGGAGCTCCCCACGGTGATGTGCTTGGTCGAATGAAACCACGCTCTAAAAGTTCTTGTAATTGGCTTTGTAGTTCTTTCATCTCGCTGGGTGCGAGTCTGTAAGGAGCACGAGCTATTGGTGCAGCTCCTGGTACAAGATCTATTTGAAATTCAACGGATCGATGTGGGGGTAATCCCGGTAATTCTTTCGGAAATACATCGGGAAATTCTTTTGCAATGGGAACATCATTGATGCTCTTTTCTTCAGTTTGTACTTTCTCGACGTGTGCTAGAACAGCATAGCAACCTTTTCTTATTAGTTTTTGTGCCTTCAAATTACTAATAAGATGTAGCTTCGTGTTGCCCTTTTCTCCGTACACCATTAAGGGTTTTCCTTTTTCTTGTATAATGCGAATTGCATTTTTATAACAAACAATCTCTGCTTTCACTTCTTTCAACCAGTCCATACCGATTATCACATCAAAACTCCCTAACTCTACTGGTATTAAATCAATCTTAAATGTTTCGCTAACCAGTTTAATTTCTCGATTCCGACATATATTATCTGCTGAAATTAATTTACCATTTGCTAATTCGAGTAAAAATTTACTATCCAAAGGCGTCAATGGATAACTTAATTTAGCACAAAAATCTCTACTCATATAGCTTCTATCCGCACCCGAATCAAATAAAACGTAAGCAGATTTATTGTCAATAAGAAACGTACCCGTAACAAGCTCCGGGTCTTCCTGTGCCTCTGCCGCATTAATATTGAAAACTCTTCCACGGCCTTTTCCATTCGTGTTCTCCTGGTTCGGGCAATTTCTAATAATGTGGCCCGGTTTTCCACATTTATAACAAACTACATTGGCATAACTTGCTTCGACACTACTTGCTCCGCCATTACTCGTTCTGACACCATTTGTTCCTTTCGTTCTATTAACCCCTGGTCCATAGACCTTACACTTCTCCGCGCTATGACCATTTCTTTTACACTTGTTGCAAAATTTGGTGCAGAACCCCGAGTGATACTTTTCACACCTTTGGCATAGCTGCTTCTGATTGTTGTTGTTGTTGCGGTTATTATTGTTGTTGGGGTGATTGTTGTAGTTGCTGTTGTTGTTGTTGTTATTGTTGTTGTTGTTGTTGTTGGGCCGTTTGTTGTAGTTGTGATTGATGTTGCGATTGTTAGGATAGTTGTTGCGATTATTGTTATAATTGCTGTTGTTGTTGTATTGGTGATTCTTATCACCGTTTTCCTCCCACTTTCTTTTGACTTGCTTCACATTGGCCTCTTCAGCAGTCTGTTCTTTAATTCTTTCTTCAATCTAGTTCACTAGTTTGTGAGCCATTCTACATGCCTGTTGTATGGAGGCGGGCTCGTGTGAACTTATATCTTCTTGGATTCTTTCCGGTAATCCTTTCACAAACGCGTCGATCTTCTCTTCCTCATCTTCGAATGCTCCCGGACACAATAGGCACAATTCTGTGAATCGTCTTTCATACGTGGTAATATCAAATCCTTGGGTTCGTAACCCTCTAAGTTCTGTCTTGAGCTTATTGACCTCGGTTCTGGGACGGTACTTCTCGTTCATCAAGTGCTTGAATGCTGACCACGGTAGTGCGTACGCATCGTCTTGTCCCACTTGCTCTAGATAGGTATTCCACCATGTTAACGCAGAACCTGTGAAGGTATGCGTAGCGTACTTCACTTTGTCCTCTTCAGTACACTTACTTATGGCAAACACCGATTCAACCTTCTCGGTCCACCGTTTCAATCCGATCGGTCCTTCGGTTCCATCAAATTCCAAAGGTTTGCAGGCAGTGAATTCTTTGTAGGTGCATCCTACACGATTTCCTGTACTGCTAGATCCAAGGTTATTGTTGGTATGTAGAGCAGCCTGTACTGCGGCTATGTTTGAAGCTAGAAAAGTACGGAATTCCTCTTCATTCATATTCACGGTGTGTCGAGTAGTCGGTGCCATTTCCTTCAAAATAGTTAAATGGAACAAGTTAATCATACAGAATATTAAGAGTAGTTAATAGTATTTCGTAGCATAATATGAACTCATTTATAAAAGCTTTTTCTTCATTTTAGCATTTTATAAGTTTAAATTCGGGTAGTACCTACCCGTTATGTTCATACTTAGTAGCTAATATACAATTCAACTACTACAATTCTATATGAAAAACTGATTATAATAATTTTTCGCGTTCAAACTTTTACACAATATTTTACAAACTTACAATACCGCTTATTTTACATATAGCATGAAATATAGCACACAATAAATTTGATACAAGATGGTTGTGAAGATAATTCTAGCTAGTACACAAGTCGTTCAGCAAAGGTAATAAAGACACGTAATTCATACGTCCAGAAACAAGTCATGCATTCTGGTTTTACTAGGATTACTTCCCATCCTTGGTCTTGTGGAGCATAACAGTTATGGCCGTTGATAAGACAGCGTGTTGTAACGTCGTCAAAGGGACGAGGGTTACGTAATGTCCAACAGTCCCGTAACAATCTAAAAACCTCATTTCTTACCCCAATTACCGACTCCGTCACTTGTGGGAACGTTTTGTTTAATAGTTGTAGCCCGATGTTCTTGTTCTCACTTTGGTGAGAAGCGTACATTACTAATCCATAAGCATAACATGCTTCTTTATGTTGCATGTTAGCTGCTTTTTCTAAATCACAAAGTCCAATATTCGGATATATTGAGTCAAAATAATTTCTTAACCCATTGCGTAAAATAGCATTTGGGTTCCCCGCAATATATGCGTCAAAGTAAACACATCGTAACTTATGGATTTCCCAATGTGATATCCCCCATCTTTCGAACGAAAGCCTTTTATAAACCAAGGCATTCTTGGAACGTTCTTCGAATGTCTTACAAACTGATCTCGCCTTAAATAGTTGTGCCGAAGAATTCTGACCGACTCTAGACAAGATTTCATCAATCATGTCTCCGGGTAGGTCTCTTAAAATATTGGGTTGTCTATCCATTTTGTGTTTTTATACTGTAAAATAGACAAGAGTTAGATTCATAAAAAAAAATACTTATTAATACAAGCAATTTTTACATATATCATAAAGCATAAGCATACTATATTACATATATTACACCACACGAATACAACTATCTTATTCCAACTCGCTTGTTTCTTCTTCTTCTTCAGTTTTGGTTCGTTTTGCCAAGTTTCTAGGGATATATGATGTTCCCCTAATACGAGCCGTCGTGATCCACATTGGTTTAGAAAAACCTGGTGGTTTAGAGGTTCCCGGGTCATTGTTACAACTTAAGGACTTCGGGGGTTGACGATACATATAAAGTTCATCGGGGTTGGAATTAGATTTCTCTATTATTATGCCCTTTCCCTTATTATTTTCTTTTGCCTTTTTAAATTCAGTTGGGGTAATTTCTATAACATCATCGGAATTCTCGTCGGAATCCGATTCATCGGAGAATTGGTAATCCTCCCAATATTTTGCTTCCTTGGCGGAAACACCATTGACCATAATTAACCTTGGTCGGTTGGTTGAGGATTTTCTTTTACTTAACCGTTTTATTATTTCCCCCACCGGTTCTATTTCTTCATCCGGTTCCGATTCTTCTTCCGGTTCCGATTCTTCTTCCGGTTCCTCTTCGGGAACTTGTGAATCAGTCCACGAATCATTCCAATTTACATTTGACTCTTCATTATTATTAGGTGAGTCAATGGGACTTGTTCTAGAGGTAGACATCTATCACATAATATCAAACGCGTTAAGAGATTAATATATCACATAATATTCACATGTTAAAAATATATAGTTTCCAACAAAATTTGTTAAGCAATCATTTTTCAAGTAAACACGGTCGAAGTCCAGACTCACTAATGCATCCTAACAAACTCGATAAGACACACTAATGCAAAATTCTGGTTCTCTAAGACCAACGCTCGGATACCAACTGAAATGTCCCGTTCTTATTGATTAAAAACGTTCCATATTAATTGATTTCGTTGCGAGGTTTTGACCTCTATATGAGACATTTTTCAAAGACTGCATTCATTTTTAAAACAAACCATAACCTTTATTTCATAGATAAAGGTTTTAAAAAGCTTTACGTAGATTATCAAATAATGATAATCTAAAATATCCTGTTTACACACGACCATTACATAATGGTTTACAATACAAATATGTTACAACAAAATAAGTTTCTTGAATGCAGTTTTTACACAATATCATACAAGCATGGACTCCAAATCTCGTCCTTATTTAAGTATGCAACAGCGGAAGCTCTTAATAATCACCTGAGAATAAACATGCTTAAAACGTCAACAAAAATGTTGGTGAGTTATAGGTTTAACCTATATATATCAAATCATAATAATAGACCACAAGATTTCATATTTCAATACACATCCCATACATAGAGATAAAAATCACTCATATGGTGAACACCTGGTAACAGACATTAACAAGATGCATATATAAGAATATCCCCATCATTCCGGGACACCCTTCGGATATGATATAAATTTCGAAGTACTAAAGCATCCAGTACTTTGGATGGGGTTTGTTAGGCCCAATAGATCTATCTTTAGGATTCGCGTCAATTAGGGTGTCTGTTCCCTAATTCTTAGATTACCAGACTTAATAAAAAGGGGCATATTCGATTTCGATAATTCAACCATAGAATGTAGTTTCACGTACTTGTGTCTATTTTGTAAATCATTTATAAAACCTGCATGTATTCTCATCCCAAAAATATTAGATTTTAAAAGTGGGACTATAACTCACTTTCACAGATTTTTACTTCGTCGGGAAGTAAGACTTGGCCACTGGTTGATTCACGAACCTATAACAATATATACATGTATATCAAAGTATGTTCAAAATATATTTACAACACTTTTAATATATTTTGATGTTTTAAGTTTATTAAGTCAGCTGTCCTCGTTAATAACCTACAACTAGTTGTCCACGGTTAGATGTACAGAAATAAATCGATAAATATTATCTTGAATCAATCCACGACCCAGTGTATACGTATCTCAGTATTGATCACAACTCAAACTATATATATTTTGGAATCAACCTCAACCCTGTATAGCTAACTCCAACATTCACATATAGAGTGTCTATGGTTGTTCCGAAATATATATAGATGTGTCGACATGATAGGTCGAAACATTGTATACGTGTCTATGGTATCTCAAGATTACATAATATACAATACAAGTTGATTAAGTTATGGTTGGAATAGATTTGTTACCAATTTTCACGTAGCTAAAATGAGAAAAATTATCCAATCTTGTTTTACCCATAACTTCTTCATTTTAAATCCGTTTTGAGTGAATCAAATTGCTATGGTTTCATATTGAACTCTATTTTATGAATCTAAACAGAAAATGTATAGGTTTATAGTCAGAAAAATAAGTTACAAGTCATTTTTGTAAAGGTAGTCATTTCAGTCGAAAGAACGACGTCTAGATGACCATTTTAGAAAACATACTTCCACTTTGAGTTTAATCATAATTTTTGGATATAGTTTCATGTTAATAATAAAAATAATTTTCTCAGAATAACAACTTTTAAATCAAAGTTTATCATAGTTTTTAATTAACTAACCCAAAACAGCCCGCGGTGTTACTACGACGGCGTAAATCCGGTTTTACGGTGTTTTTCGTGTTTCCAGGTTTTAAATCATTAAGTTAGCATATCATATAGATATAGAACATGTGTTTAGTTAATTTTAAAAGTCAAGTTAGAAGGATTAACTTTTGTTTGCGAACAAGTTTAGAATTAACTAAACTATGTTCTAGTGATTACAAGTTTAAACCTTCGAATAAGATAGCTTTATATGTATGAATCGAATGATGTTATGAACATCATTACTACCTTAAGTTCCTTGGATAAACCTACTGGAAAAGAGAAAAATGGATCTAGCTTCAATGGATCCTTGGATGGCTCGAAGTTCTTGAAGCAGAATCATGACACGAAAACAAGTTCAAGTAAGATCATCACTTGAAATAAGATTGTTATAGTTATAGAAATTGAACCAAAGTTTGAATATGATTATTACCTTGTATTAGAATGATAACCTACTGTAAGAAACAAAGATTTCTTGAGGTTATATGATCACCTTACAAGATTGGAAGTGAGCTAGCAAACTTGAAAGTATTCTTGATTTTATGAAACTAGAACTTTTGGAATTTATGAAGAACACTTAGAACTTGAAGATAGAACTTGAGAGAGATCAATTAGATGAAGAAAATTGAATAATGAAAGTGTTTGTAGGTGTTTTTGGTCGTTGGTGTATGGATTAGATATAAAGGATATGTAATTTTGTTTTCATGTAAATAAGTCATGAATGATTACTCATATTTTTGTAATTTTATGAGATATTTCATGCTAGTTGCCAAATGATGGTTCCCACATGTGTTAGGTGACTCACATGGGCTGCTAAGAGCTGATCATTGGAGTGTATATACCAATAGTACATACATCTAAAAGCTGTGTATTGTACGAGTACGAATACGGGTGCATACGAGTAGAATTGTTGATGAAACTGAACGAGGATGTAATTGTAAGCATTTTTGTTAAGTAGAAGTATTTTGATAAGTGTATTGAAGTCTTTCAAAAGTGTATAAATACATATTAAAACACTACATGTATATACATTTTAACTGAGTCGTTAAGTCATCGTTAGTCGTTACATGTAAGTGTTGTTTTGAAACCTTTAGGTTAACGATCTTGTTAAATGTTGTTAACCCAATGTTTATAATATCAAATGAGATTTTAAATTATTATATTATCATGATATTATCATGTATGAATATCTCTTAATATGATATATATACATTAAATGTCTTTACAACGATAATCGTTACATATATGTCTCGTTTAAAAATCATTAAGTTAGTAGTCTTGTTTTTACATATGTAGTTCATTGTTAATATACTTAATGATATATTTACTTATCATAGTATCATGTTAACTATATATATATCCATATATATGTCATCATATAGTTTTTACAAGTTTTAACGTTCGTGAATCACCGGTCAACTTGGGTGGTCAATTGTCTATATGAAACATATTTCAATTAATCAAGTCTTAACAAGTTTGATTGCTTAACATGTTGGAAACATTTAATCATGTAAATATCAATCTCAATTAATATATATAAACATGGAAAAGTTCGGGTCACTACAATTACCTACCCGTTAAAAAAAATTTCACAATTAATATTTTGTACAAAAGAAGTTTATTACAGTCTTTATGAAAATTTATGTGTATATTTTCTTTAGATGTAATATAGATTTAATGAGTTAATATTAAATTAAACTCATTTGTTTTATGGTTGGAACTAGAATTGAGTAATTGTGAAGACCCGTCCTTATCCATCCGGACGAAATCTTCAACAATTGGTCCCATTGCGATGATCGACTCCAAGTAATGTCCTTAAAATAAGCTAATGCACAGCGGAAGACTTAATTCGTACCTGAGAATAACATGCTTTAAAAAGTCAACATAAAGTTGGTGAGATATAGGTTTGATGCTAGCAGCGTTATAACTATGGACCACAAGATTTCATATAGATAAACATAATACACTCGCAAGTGTATGAAAGACATTCTAAGTTTGTTGAGCACCTGGTAACCAAACTTTACAAGTATAAAACAGCACATATTCCATTTATATATAATCGCACTACACCGTACCAAGTGTAGCCACCTAAACGAAGTACTGTGCAACCTTTGAAAACTGGTCGTCCAGCCCGGTTGGGGATGTCAGCCCGATAGATCTATCAACTAGATTCGCGTTTACACTGGCCCATGTAATTAATAGTTACCAAGTTATAGGGAGATATGCAGTGGTACAACTCAACGTAGAACGTAATTTTAGTCACTTGTGTCCATAACGTAAATCATTTATAAAAGTAGCGCATGTATTCTCAGCCCAAAAATATTTAGAGTTTAAAAGGGGACTATATACTCACCATACTGTATTTTGTAGTAAAAATACATATAACATCACTGAACATGTGTAAGGTTGGCCTTGGATTCACGAACCTATATCAATTATGTATATTAACACATTGTAATCAAACAAATTTATATACTATATTATTAATGATATATTTATTATTTTAATGAATTAAATGTTTCATTGATTATTTAATTATACTTATTTTATAAATACCTAAAATATCAAAGTGGTTAGGTTATATGTTTTATCTATATTTTTATAAAACTATTATTTCTTTAAAATAATAATTATAGTAGTAATGCTAACAATAATAATGTTAATAATGATAAAAATGATAAATTTAGTAATAATGTTACCAAAAATATTAATTTTTCTGATAATACTAATAATAATAATAATGATAATAATAATAATAATGAATTGGTAATAATAATTTTGATAATCCCATTAATACTAATGATAATAATAATGATCAAAATTTTAATGTTTAGTGTTAGTTTGATAATAATAATAATATTAATGCTTATAAATGTAAATATGATAATAATAATAATAATAATAATAATAATAATAATAATAATAATAATAATAATAATAATAATAATAATAATAATAATAGTAGAATTTGGAAACTACCTTAAGAAATTCTTTAAAAAGAAACCACCCATAGCGTGGATTGAACCCGCGACCTCTCAAACACCCGAACACTCTCATAACCACTCTTTTGTCTCAACTTTTCTGATTATATTAAGGACTTAATTTACTTAACCCGATTTTCTATTTCATCTTCTTCATCACCTCATCATTCATGTACATCATCATACATTATCTAACTCGTTCATCATCATCATATATTTTTTTATTTCATGTATCATTTTTCATTAATCATATATCATCCTTATTATGATTATCATCTTATAACCTTATCACCATCATACTACATCATCATCATAATCATCATTAAGTTTCATCTTATCTATCTCATGTCACCATCGTTTACTTAAACAGTGTGTATGTTTGTTTGTGTTGTGTTCGAACAATATCACAGAGAACAAGTTTGGTTTGCTCGCGGTGGCCCAATTCACGGCCCAAAGGAGAAACAAAGGATGGTAGTTCATTAAAGAACTAGAGTTCGGCCCATGTTTAAAGAATAGGCCCACGGCTTTGTGTCCAAGTTGGGAATTAAATCAGTCGACTAATAAAATTGGTGAGGTTCGTCTGGGGATAAAACAACAACACGTCATCATGCATCATCCTCCCTTTTATAAATCAAGTGGGTATTAAGGTTTGGCCCTACAAATAACCGATCTTTTTGTGTTCTTTTCAAACAAGTGAGGGTAATTGATTAAGGGGTGTCGGCCAATTCCTATCTCCTCCCACTTTCATTACTTTAAAGAAAAAAAATTATCACTGTATACATCTAGAATCCAAGGAAATCGCCAGCTCATCTCTAATCCACTAGTCCAAGAAATAAAATGGAAATAAAGAAATGAAAGATGATCAAGTAGTAGATAGATTTCGCTTTCTATTGATGGGAAAAGTAACGAAACAGATAAATGTCAATTTCCTTACAGCTCATCATCATTCAATCGTTATCATCTTCACCATAATCGATCATCATCAATCTTTATCATCATCAACGGTATCAACATCTAAACTATTCATCGTCTTCATCACTTATCATCGTGATATCATCTTAACTATCCTCACCATCATAGATTTTACTGTTAACAGAAAAAGGAGCTAGATAGCAGCTGCTATAGCAGGTGCAACGTGGACAGAAACATGAAATGAAGGTAACTGTAATTGTATTAGCATGAACAAAGATGGTGTGGTGGTTACTGTGGGTCACGAAAAAAAAAGAAAAAGAAGAGTGGTGATATAGTAGTGGCGGTTTTGGTGGTGTAAGTTCACGGTGGTACGTGTTGGGTTGTAATGGAGAAGGAGATCTTCGATGGTGGTTGTTTGGAGGGGTTCGAAGGTGGTGATTGGGGTTCGGTTTAGATAGAAAACGGAAAACTTTGCAGCAACATGAGGGTTCTCTGTGGTGGTTTCACAATTAAATAGGATAGAGAGAGTGTGAGGTTTATATATATAGAGAGAGAAATAGGTGTCTACGGTGGTGATTGGTTGCCAAGGTGGTGGCTTGAGGATGTCATAGCAGTTGGAGTTCGAAACAGAAATAAATACAGCAGGTTTGTATGAAACTGAGTATATCGTATTTACATTAAAGGTTGTGGTAAGTTGCAGAACTAAACAGTCAAGTTTAAGATGGTGATTGAGTTGGTTAGTAAAGAAGTAAAGGTGGTTTCCACAAGCTAGAATTAGGGGAGAGAGAGGAATAGAGATGGTAGTTGATTCTCGGTTCCAAAACAGAAACAAAAAGGAGAAATGGTTGTGTGTAGGTGTAAATCCTATAATGTATACATATATATAATTATAAAGAAAGAGTGGTTTGATTGTTGTTATTGTTAAAAGTCAAAACAAAGGAAACAGAAAAGAACAACTGGTGGGTGATTTTCCAAATGCATACAAATGCATGTGAGTGTTAGTGGATTCCTTTAATCGTATACATATATAGATATTAGATATAAACATATAATTAGACAGTAATATATAATAATAATATATATTATAATTCTCAATCAATGGAAGGTGTGAAACAGAAATCAATAAATCAACAGTAAACCATCAAATATTTGAAAGTTACTTACCGACGTTTTTGTAAGATATTTTGCATCTAATACTTTGTCTAAGGTTTTCACTTAATAAGTATATATTATATACGCATATCTATACACATAAATGTTCGTGAATCGTCAGGCATGGTCAAATGGTAACTAATTATCTGAATATAGATTTCAAACTTTCTAGACTCAACATTACAAGTTTTGCTTATCGTGTCGGAAATATATAAAGATTAAGGTTTAAATTTGGTCGGAAATTTCCGGGTCATTACAGTAATCCCTAAAACTTTATAAATTGCATAAGTATTTCTTTAATAATATTGAAATTATGAATCATTACTTTGTTATTTGTTGGTTTTCGTGAAATTCTTGTGAACTTCGCAAGGTACGAATGATGTTATTTGAAAAGTTTCGAGTACATCGATGATGAAAGTGTAAAATCAAACATATATTCGAATAATACACTTGATTTATTATGAATTGGAATTTTATTGAATTGAGACAGAGATTGTAATTAACGATGGTTAAGTTACGGATGAAGGACGCGCATCATTGCATATTTGTAATATGAATTAACTGAGTAGTTAAGATTCACACATAATAGCTTAGTACGGGAAGATTTATTATGGTTTAAAAATTTATACATATAAAATATACATATAAATCTTTCTATTGGAAATGAGTTAATACTTCATAACTTGTTGATACAATATATTTGTTGTTGATTCGTAATGATGTCCACAATGATTCTTGAATTGATAGAGTTTGTGATGTTACAGGTGCTGTTGATTCTGACGATACTGACGGCACTGACTGTGTTGATGATGCTACGGTCCTGTTGATGCTGTTGGTAAAACAATTCTAGCTTGTAAATCGTACACCATTTTTGATCAAAGTTTCTACTCTACCATCTCCGTTCACTCATCCGATTTACGGTCAGAATTAAATAATCTCTAAGATTTTGGAGATTACATAACTGCCGCAGAGATATCTCTTCAATGAAGTTTATGAATTAATACTTCATCGTTTGTTGTTGTTGATATTCCTGGATATTTACAGGGCGTATGACGTTGATGTTTGAGATACAGATTGTGATGTTGCGGTGTGGGATGTGGATGTTGTTGTTGGTGGTGGTGATGGTACTGTTGGTGTTGCTAATGGTGATATTGTTTATGCTGCTGGTGCTGCTGCTGGTGTTTGTAACCTTTGCACCATATTCTCCAAAGCCACTACCCGAGCGCGAAGCTCGTTGACTTCTTCTATTACACCGGGGTGATTGTCGGTTCGGACGAGCGGATAAATAAAATCTAGAATTTGGTGTAGTATGTAATCGTGACGAGATACTCTAGAAATAAGAGAGAAAATGGTGTTTCGGATAGGTTCGCCGGTAAGTGCTTCAGGTTCTTCGCCAAGAGGGCAATGTGGTGGATGGAAGGGATCACCTTCTTCTTGTCTCCAATGATTAAGGAGGCTACGAACCCATCTCCAATTCATCCAGAATAGATGATGACTAATTGGTTGATCCATTCCGGTCACACTGCTTTCGGAACTTGAGTGTCATTCCATTTCGGAATTCGAGGGACTTGAACTAATGACGAATTCCATTTCGTACGATTGAATAAAGAATTTTTTCGATATGAAATGATTTTCTGGCTATCGGGTGGTATTCTAATTATATAGAGTAAAAGGTTTCGTAGGTTACGGAGGAATTTACGGAATATGTCAGGCAAAGTTTACAGTAATAGATACGCTAAGATATGAATTAGCAGATACGCTAAGATATGAATTTTGTCTATACACTATTCATGCAATCAATGCAATAAGATGTGTCTAGACTAAGAATGATAAGCAGGTAATTTTTGACAAAAATGATGAGCAAAACTTTTGACATGTAGACACGGTCGAAGTCCAGACTCACTAATGCATCCTAACGACTATCAGTTAGACACACTAATGCAGACCTGGTTCGCTAATGTAACGACCCGCACTTTTTCGATCATTCTATACTCATAAGATTAATATTTACATAAATTAAACCTTGCCAACATGATAAGCAATCCAAATTGTCGAGATTTATATTTCCGAAAAGAGTTTTACGCAACGTTTGACCGTCTAGTTTGACCAATGATATCACGAACTATACAATATATAATAATTATACGTTTGTGTATATATATGTATATATACATATTTAACATGATTAATAAATGTTTTAATACCTCATTTTATATTAATAACAACAAGTTATATGTGTATTTTGAAACTACTAACTTAAGTTTTCAAAACGATAACTATACGTAACGTTATTTGACATAAATACTTAAGACATATAATGTTTATACATATATTGTATAAGTAATGTATTTAATCACTTTTAAGAACTTAAATACATAAAATCATATAAGTGTATTCACAAAAGATAGCTATATTTGAATCCTCATTCCATTTTTCACAAAATTTCTATACGTATACCTAGAGTATTTGTACTCGTATCATACCAAGCTTCTATACGTATTTACTAATAGTAAATACACATCAAATCACCACCTAACCAGCCCTTATTCATGCCTTATGTATAAGGTAATTACTTTTGAATCATTGCAAGACTAATTACAAAAATACAAACTAAAATTTTGTCATGTTATCCTTAAAGATCACATTTTTAGGAGTATATATGTATCATCATTTTTGATTCATTTTTACTTCAATCTCTTAACTAAAAACACACACTCTTTCTTACTCTCTAAACTCCATAACAATCCAGCAAAGTTCCATAAAGATCTAGCTTCAAAAACCATACTAAAACACCATAAGAAAACCATACAAAAACACTTCAAGAAAACCCTCCAAGAACACCAACTTACTTCCAAACTTTCATCCACTTCTATCACCCTTTTGATTCTAGCTTCTTACTCCTCTTTTACAGCAAACTTATCCAAGGAACTTGAGGTAGTAACTATGTTCATAACCTTATTCGATTCATATATATATAGCTATCTTATTTTGTGGTACAAAAGTTTAACAACAAGAACATAGTTTGAATGTTTTCAAACTTGTTTGCAAACTAAATAGATCCTTCTAACTTAACTTTTAAAATACTTCAAGACCTGTAATATAACTTATGTATATGCTAATTTAACAAGGTAAAACTTGGTTTTTCAAAGTATAAGTATTTTTAGAAAAATGGTCATTAAATGATTTTGTTGTAACGAAAATGATTAACTTCATAAGTTTCACTAAAGTTTGACCTATGCCGTGTGATTTTGAATACAAACTAAGGTATTTACAGTTCATAGTCTTAAAGAGGGACTCGATCCAAGGAGATGGCAAGTTGAATCAACGAAAACGGATTTGTAACGAAGAAACTATGACCGAAACAAAATTGGTTATCCTAGATCATTTCAACTACGGGATCAATTGGAAAAAAATGATATAAATCACATATTTCTAAGATAACATGATATTTTATATATATGTACTTATAATTCAATTTTATATGGTTCAGGATCACCCGTAAACAATACGAGAAGATTAATCATAAGATCCCATGATTGTACGCAACACGTCATTTGACAACACCGGTACTTTATGTACGCAACACGTCATTTGACAACACCGGTACCATGGGTCAAGATTAATCTCGACCAATACATATACGATGGGGTTTTATTTATTTCGTTGGGGGTTTTATTTATTTCATTGCGGGTATATTAAACATCTAAAAATGAACCATTAAAATTGAATTACTAACATCGGACTGCTAACTACGGACTAAGGAATTATTCAAAGTATTAAGAGTATAACAAGTATATATTTATAACGTTTGTTTAAAAATGAAAACATATTGATATATTATATATGGATAGGTTCGTGATATCAACCGGAAGACCGAGTCAAATTATATATATCATCAAGACAAGAGTGAGTATATAGTCCCACTTTTAAACTCTAAATATTTCGGGATGAGAATACATGTATTTTATGTTTTACGTTATGGACACAAGTAACTGAAAAATATATTCTACGTTGAGTTGTACCACTGGCATACTTCCCTGTAGCTTGGTAACTGTTATTTACAGCGGTATTGTAAACGCGAATCCTGTTGATAGATCTATCGGGCCTGACAACCCCAACCGGACTGGACGACCAGTATTCAACGGTTGCACAGTACTTCGTTTTGTGACTACACTTGGTACGGTGTAGTAAGATTTCATATTAAAGGGAATATGCGACGTGAAAATGTTAAGTATGGTTACCAAGTGCTCAACCACTTAGAATACTTTTATTAAACTGATTATATACGAAATCTTGTGGTCTATATATATATTGCAGCCGGCATTAAACCTATATCTCACCAACTTTATGTTGACCTTTTTAAACATGTCTATTCTCAGGTGATTTCTAAAGCTTCCGCTGCATCATGTTGGATCTAACCAGGATCTTGCGTACGCATGTTTGTGTCAAAAATAAAACTGCATATCCAAGATGTTGTACTGTAAAATATGCTAGAAACCGTGTTGTTGTCATCATTTGTAAAGTTTGTAAGTCGAAGATTATCGCTAAACGTTAATCTTCTTTTTATTGTCTTAAGTTTGTAACAAAAATAATGGTTATGGTTTGTAATGTATAATATATGCAGTTTTCTTTCAAAAATGTCTCATATAGAGGTCAATACCTCGCAATGAAATCATACGTTATCTAACGCGTTCTTATGGTTAAGGACGGGTTATGACAGCTAAGACCACCGCTCTGATACCAACTGAAAGGACCCGTTATATACATTATAAACGATTCACAATAGTTAATTACATCGCGAGGTATTTGACCTCCATATGATACATTTTACAAACATTGCATTCGTTTTTAAAAGACAAACTTTCTTTACAACGAAAGTTGACAGCATGCACACCATTTCATAATACATCCAACTATAATTGGCTTAATAATAATCTTGATGAACTCTGTGATGACCCGAAAATTTCTGACCAAATTTAAACTTTATCGTTAAATGATTTAATGTTTCCGACACGATAAGCAAAGTCTATGAAGTTGAATTTCAAAATTTTAGAACTGTTTCATGTATTAAATTACATTTGACTGCTCTCGACGATTCATGAACAATTATATGTATGTATATATATATGTACAAGTAAAAATGACTTTCCTACCGTAAAACACTATTTGCTACAGTAAAATGACTTTGCTACAGTAAAATACTATTTGATGTCGACGAACTAGCAAACAAAAACAGGATAAGGCGGCCATGCGATCGCATGGCAAAAACACTGAAAACTCATGCGATCGCATGAGGTACTGTAGCAGGCCACATACTATAAAAGCTCGATCTGGTCTCCACTCTCCACATATTATTATTATTATTTATTATTATTATTATTATATTATTATTATTATTATTATTATTATTATTATTATTATTATTATTATTATTATTATTATTATTATTATTATTATTATTATTATTATTATTATTATTATTATTATTATTATTATTATTATTATTATTATTATTATTAAGATTAATATTACTATTATTAATCTTATTATAATATTATTAGTAGTATATATACATAAAATACTACGACGAGGTTATGAGCGTGTCACCTTCAAAATGGGTTTTTGAGCGGGATGGAGCTAAGGAAATTATGGGTTATTGCCAAGGAGGTTATGGGTAATGTTCGAGGGTATATTTGTGAATCAAATCTAATGTTTATCATCTCTGTTGCATCTACGTACTTTCCTACAATATTTAATCTCAATATTGATACGTAAGCACTCATATTTTATCTTTTATATATTAATTGTGTATCCATGTCTAGTGCTCGAGTATATATATTTATATATACGTGTATGCTAATTTTCATCGTTAAATAGTTTATAATAGATCACGAATTAAATACATATATTACTGGTAAAAGGTATATGATATACATGTTTTTGGAAAGCTGGCGAAAAATCAATAACTTTTCATTTAGATATCGAATGGTTTTGATGAACGGATCAAAAGATATGGTCAACTGAATTATAATTGACGTTAATTGGAATTGCTTTTGAATCTGCAATTAATATTTAAACAACCTATTTATGAGATTGATAAAATACTACTAGCCAAGTAAATGAATCCTTATATAAGGCAAGTCTCGTTTTGTTGAACAATTGTCAAAATTGACTTTTTGAAATGACTTTTGATAACTTTTGTATGTCGATCTCGAGCATTAGGATTGTGATACACTATAACCCAACCTAGTTTATTAGACATGTATTGACCAACATATGTTCTCTAGGTTGAGATCTACAGTTAATCTTGCATTTCGAGTTACGGTCACTTTTTGATGAATGACCTTATGTGCTGCTAAGGTGAGTTTCATTTGCTCCCTTTTTAATTGCTTTTGCAATCTATATTTTTGGGCTGAGAATAAATGCAATTTATTTTAAACGCAATGGATACAAGTACATACTAAATTCTACACTGAGTTTAAACCGAAAATCCCTTAGCTTTGGTAACTAGTAACTGCCAGTTATAAGAACTGGTGGGCGCGAGTAGTAGTATATGGATCCATAGGGCTTGACATCCCCGTCTGTTCCAGGTATAGAGACCCTAGCCTGAACTATAAAACAGACGTATGCTATTTGAGTTTAGTACACGTTGGATTGCGTGTATTGTACATGTTGGTTGCATGTATGTTAAAATAGGGGTACTTATTATATATACGTTAAGTTTAGTTACCAGGGTGCTCAATTTCGTAGAATATTTTGATAAACGTTTCGGATGAAACAACTGAAATCTTGTGATCCACCTTTATATACAGATTATGCGAAACACTAAAACTATGAACTCACCAACCTTTGTGTTGACACTTGTTAGCATGTTTATTCTCAGGTTCCCTAGAAGTCTTCCGCTATTTGCTTATATTTTAGACAAGCTATGTGCATGGAGTCTTACATGGCATATTTATCAAGGAAACGTTGCATTCACCAAATCATCACCATGTATCTTATTTTGACTGCATTGTCAATGGAATTACTATTGTAAACTATTATTTACGGTGATTGTCTATATGTAGAAATCATCAGATGTCGAAAACCTTTGATTTAAATATTCATTTATGGTGTGCCTTTTCAAAAGAATGCAATGTTTACAAAACGTATCATATAGAGGTCAAATACCTCGCAATGAAATTGATGAATGACGTGTTCGTCCATATGGATTTGGAGCGATCATCACAGTTGGTATCAGAGCATTGGTCCTAGTGAACCAGGTCTTGCATGAGTGTGTCTAACTGATAGTTGTTAGGATGCATCAGTAAGTCTGGACTTCGACCGTGTCTGCATGTTAAAAGTTTTGCTTATCATTTCTTTTCGGAAATTACATGTTTATCATTCTTAAGTCTAGACACGTTTTCCTACATTTATTGCATAAATAGTGTATAGACAAAAATTCATATCTTAGCGTATCTGTTACTGTAAACTTTTCCTGACATCTTCCAAAAATTTCTCCATGATTTATGGAATTTGGTATTATATATACATATGTAAATTATGTATTGAAGAATACCAAACTAAATTCTATAATCTAATTCATATCAAAAATCATCTCCCTAATTATACAAGATGGATCCCGTATCTAGTTCGAATTCCTTAAACTCCGACAGCTATTCCGATATGGATATTCACCTGAATTCCGAAGACAGTGTAACCGGAATGGATCAACCAATTAGCCATCATCTATTCTGGATGAATTGGGGATGGGTTCGTAGCCTACTTAATTATTGGAGACAAGAAGAAGGCGATCCCTTCCATCCACCACATTGCCCTCTTGGCGAAGAACCTTAAGCACTTACCGGCGAACCTGTTCGAGACACCATTTTCTCTCTCATTTCCAGAGTATCTCGTCACGATAATATACTATCTCAAATTCTGGATCTAATTCGTCCTCTCGTCCGAACCACCGATCATCCCGGTATAATAGAAGAAGTCAACGAGCTTCGCGCTCGGGTAGTGGCTTTGGAGAATATGGTGCGAAGGTTACAAACACCAGCAGCAGCACCAGCAGCATAACCAGTACCACCATCATCAACAACAACAGTACCATTACCACCACCAACAACCACATCCGCATCCCACACCTCAATATCACATCTAAAAACTGTACTTCGGATATCAACATCATACGCACCGTAGATACCAAGGAGTGCCAACAACAATAAATGATGAGGTACTGATTTATAACTTCATCGAAGAAATATTCTACGGTGATTATGTAATCTCTAAACTCTTAGAGATTATTTATCCCAGTTCTAACCGTAAATCAGATAAATAGAAGGAAGAATAGAAACCCTGACAAGAATGATGCGTAAGGTACAAGCTAGACTTGTTTTACCAACAGCATCAATAGTACCCTTAGCCTCACCAGCACAGTTAGTGCTGTCAACATCATTAGAATCATCAGCACCTCTAACATCACAAGCTCCGCCAGTTCAAGAAAGCACCGTGGATATTATTACAAATCAACAACGTGTATATTTGTATCAACGAGTTATGAAATATTAACTCATTCCCTCTGAAGAATTTATATGTATATCTTATATATATTTTAAAACCATCATAAATCTTTTCGTACTAAGCTATTAAGTATGAACTGAAAAAGGGTAAATACTACTCGGTTAAATTCATATTACTAATATGCTATGATGTACATCCTTCGTTAACAACTTAACCTTCGTTAACTACAATCTCTGTTTCAATCCAAAGAATTCCATTTCATAATAAACCAAGTGTATTAATTAATTACATAATTGATTTTACATTTTCAATTTCAATATACTCGAAACTTTTCAGAAAACATCATCTGTGCCTTGTAAGCTTCACAAAAATTCCACGAGCACCAACATCCTTCACCGAGGAATATCAATAAGAATAAATAATGAAGTGTTGATTTCATTAGTGAAAAACTCCGCAAAGATTATGTAATCTTTAATGTTTTAGAGATTAATCATTTCTAAGTCAAGCCAAAAATCAAATGAGCTTAATATGATGTTAACTCATTAAATCCGTATTACATCTGAAGAAATATACATACATATATTTTCATAAAGACTGTAATGAAAATTCTTTTGTACAAAATATTACTTGTGAAATCTTTAACGGGTAGGTAATTCCCGGGAAATATATAAGTTCACAATTAATATGTTATACTGTATATTCTTCAACTTTGATTCAAAAAAATTATTAACTATGTTCACAGCGATATACAATCGTTTCTATACAAATTCAATTACATATTCTGATATTGACGGATCAAAATCCAAGTCAAGATTTAATGGGTGACATCATTCTTAGATCTCTACATCTTTCAAAACTATACTTTGACTTCAAAAATGTGAAAGATCCTTTAGCATTGTTATTACTGAAAATAATATTGCAATCCTTTTCAAAGTATCCAGTTTTATCACACTTCCAACCAACTTCGACTTTTCATATTAACCTTATTGTGACTTTGATATATACGTTCTTGTTACTGGAAAACCTTTCATGTTCCACCACATTAGCAGTAAATTTACCAACAACTCCATTGATCTTTGACCTTTCGAAAAATCCTTATACTCATTGAAACCCTATCATGTACTCATCCACATCTTGTAACAATAATTGCCATACCAACCACCGGGAATTAGCAATCAGTATTTTGAATCTCGCAGCATTTTCTACGACAACAGTTATATATAGATAAAATCCAACTTCTAGACTTACATACTTAGAATTTGAAGTTTCTGAAAAACATCCCAAACTATGAACTAGTTCTCTGAAATTGGAAAAATGCTAATGAAGCAGCAAAAACTGTAAACGACCTTAACAGTCAAAAGTTTGATGATAAAGAATAGTATGGTGGTAAAGTTGAGAAAAAGAGAAGGTTTGGAACTGAAAAACGGATTGAGTAAAGTATGAAGGAGGCTGTGGACAAATCACAAAGACTAAACCTGCCTTTAAAGAATCCAAATGATTCAGTATCTGCTGAAGATATTAACGAATACCTTGCTCCTGACTCTAAACCTTCACAGACAAATCTTCTTCACCATCCGTTGATATTAGAAATTCTAAGATATTATCATATCTTTCATTATAAATATCTTCGATATTTCTGAAGATATCTTCATAACTATCATTGTCCGAGATTATTTATCTCTTCACGCTATCTGTGTAATATCATAAAAGAAACTGTTTTAGTTTCTAAATTCTGAAAAATTCGAATTTAAAATACAAATGTTTTTGAAGTAGTAATTGGGTACTGAAGCATGAGTTAGTATAATATAATGACACCTGATCAACGTGATTATATTACAGTAAGTCATGCTGAGTTTCAAATGGAACGTGATAAAGGTTCACAGATCATACCCTCATCATGAACCATGTTACATAACTCTTTCATTCTATTTAACCTCTAAACATATCAAGAAAATATTTTTCTTGATGATTCGGTTTTTTTCGAGGTATTCTGGTAATTTGACAAGTCAGATTGTGCTATTAGTATTTCTTTCTTAGAACATTAGTTATGTTCATCTAAAACTTCATACCTACGAATTCTGGACTATTATCCGCTTGACTTAAGGTCGGTAAGAGATAACGAAAGCATGAAGCTTCGAAATATAATGGAGAATATAAAGCCCGATAACAACCCCGAAATTACAAACCGTGTATATCAATGCGTATAGCAATATAAAGACACGAGAGAATGAAAAACACTATAACCCCAAGGTAATAGTAGAAGAAAATAAATTCCTCTGGTGGCAGATGAAAAAGAAGAATGAAGGATACGATAGCCAGGAAAATATCAAGAATCAGAACTGGATTAAGCATTTTCACAATCTATTGGGATGTATGAAATAAGAAAGAAGATTATAGGAGTGGTGAAAATAAATGAAACGGAATAGGTCAATTTATAGCGAAATATCAGACATAGCAATCGAGGCAGATTACGCATTTAATCAAAGAAAATTCTAATTTCCGCAAATTCCGAAGAATCAAATCTTATATAGATTATGAAGATTTTCTATTCCTTAAATTCCAGAAATCAATCGTTAATACGCCAAAAGTTAAGATGAATCTCTATTCCCTCATTTCACTTTATTACGATAACTTCTCTCATACGCTTCGAGTAATTGGATTGTTTTATCCATATAATTCAACGGTGATAAAATTCTATTTATCAACTCATATTCGTCATGAAAACATTTCTATTGTTAGCCATGACGACCTCACTTAAATTTCGGGACGAAATTTCTTTAACGGGTAGGTACTGTGATGACCCGAAAATTTCTGACCAAATTTAAACTTTATCTTTAAATGATTTAATGTTTCCGACACGATAAGCAAAGTCTATAAAGTTGAATTTCAAAATTTTAGAACTGTTTCATGTATTAAATTACATTTGACTGCTCTCGACGATTCATGAACAATTATATGTATGTATATATATATGTACAAGTAAAAACGACTTTCCTACCGTAAAACACTATTTGCTACAGTAAAATGACTTTGCTACAGTAAAACACTATTTGATGTCGACGAACTAGCAAACAAAAACAGGATAAGGCGGCCATGCGATCGCATGGCAAAAACACTGAAAACTCATGCGATCGCATGAGGTACTGTAGCAGGCCACATACTATAAAAGCTCGATCTGGTCTCCACTCTCCACATATTATTATTATTTATTATTATTATTATATTATTATTATTATTATTATTATTATTATTATTATTATTATTATTATTATTATTATTATTATTATTATTATTATTATTATTAAGATTAATATTACTATTATTAATCTTATTATAATATTATTAGTAGTATATATACATAAAATACTACGACGAGGTTATGAGCGTGTCACCTTCAAAATGGGTTTTTGAGCGGGATAGAGCTAAGGAAATTATGGGTTATTGCCAAGGAGGTTATGGGTAATGTTCGAGGGTATATTTGTGAATCAAATCTAGTGTTTATCATCTCTGTTGCATCTACGTACTTTCCTACAATATTTAATCTCAATATTGATACGTAAGCACTCATATTTTATCTTTTATATATTAATTGTGTATCCATGTCTAGTGCTCGAGTATATATATTTATATATACGTGTATGCTAATTTTCGTCGTTAAACAGTTTATAATAGATCACGAATTAAATACATATATTACTGGTAAAAGGTATATGATATACATTGATAATGCTAAAAACGAACATATATTTCATAGCATTATTCCTCAAGAAAGACAAGCTTTTAGTTGCAATTGTTCTATTTACAAGTGATATTCGTTTAAATAATAAAAGGTGAAGACAAAAGACAGATTCGACGAATTGAAGACGCAAACGACCAAAAAGCTCAAAAGTACAAAAGACAATCAAAGAGGTTCCAATTATTGATAAGAAACGTCTCGAAATTACAAGAGTACAAGATTCAAAACGCAAAGTACAAGATATTAAATTGTACGCAAGGACGTTCGGAAATCCGGAACCGGGACCAGAGTCAACTCTCAACGCTCGACGCAACGGACTAAAAATTATAAGTCAACTATGCACATAAATATAATATAATATTTAAATAATTCTTATAATTATTTATATATTATATAAATAAAATAAACCATCGGCAAGAAAGACTCCAAAATGGAGTGAGCTGTATTTTCAAACTCCGCGACTCGCGGAGTTTGAAGGCAAAAAGGGCCGCGAGTCGCGGAGTACCCCTGAACTCAATTCCCTATAAAGCCAACCGAATTCTGATCATTTTTATCATCCTTTTTCTTCTTCTCTCATAAAACGTATTATATATATATATTATAATTTTAATTTTAATTTTAATTCTAATAATAAGGGTATGTTAGCGAATGTTGTAAGGGTGTAAGTCGAAATTCTGTTCGTGTAACGCTACGCTATTTTTAATCATTGTAAGTTATGTTCAACCTTTTTAATTTAATGTCTCGTAGCTAAGTTATTATTATGCTTATTTAATCCGAAGTAATCATGATGTTGGGCTAATTACTAAAATTGAGTAATTGGGCTTTGTACCATAATTGGGGTTTGGACAAAAGAACGATACTTGTGGAAATTAGACTATGGGCTATTAATGGGCTTTATATTTGTTTAACTAAATGATAGTTTGTTAATGTTAATATAAAGATTTACAATTGGGCGTCCCTATAAATTACCATATACACTCAATCGGACACGATGGGCGGGGTATTTATATGTACGAATAATCGTTCATTTAACCGGACACGGGAATGGATTAATAGCCACTAGAATAATTAAAACAGGGGTGAAATTATGTACAAGGACACTTGGTATAATTGATAACAAAATATTAAAATCTTGGGTTACACTCAGTCGACATCCTGGTGTAATTATTAAACAAAGTATTAAAATCTTGTTACAGTTTAAGTCCCCAATTAGTTGGAATATTTAACTTCGGGTATAAGGATAATTTGACGAGGACACTCGCACTTTATATTTATGACTGATGGACTGTTATGGACAAAAACCAGACGGACATATTAAATAATCCAGGACAAAGGACAATTAACCCATGAGCATAAAACTAAAATTAACACGTCAAACATCATGATTACGGAAGTTTAAATAAGCATAATTCTTTTATTTCATATTTAATTTCCTTTATTTTATATTTAATTGCACTTCTAATTATCGCATTTTTATTGTTATTGTATTTAATTGCACTTTTAATTATCGTACTTTTTAATTATCGCAAGTTTATTTTATCGCACTTTTATTATTCGCAATTTCATTATCGTTATTTACTTTACACTTTAAATTAAGTCTTGTATTTATTTATTATTTTACATTTAGTTTTAACTGCGACTAAAGTTTTAAAATCGACAAACCGGTCATTAAACGGTAAAAACCCCCCTTTATAATAATAATATTACTTATATATATATATTTGTATTTTTATAAAAGTAAACTAATATAGCGTTAAGCTTTGTTTAAAGATTTTCCCTGTGGAATGAACCGGACTTACTAAAAACTACACTACTGTACGATTAGGTACACTGCCTATAAGTGTTGTAGCAAGGTTTAAGTATATCCATTCTCTAAATAAATAAATATCTTGTGTAAAATTGTATCGTATTTAATAGTATTTTCCTGCCGAAATTTAATAGTATTTCATACACCTCTGCTAAAACATCAAGTATTTTTGGCGCCGCTGCCGGGGACAGTCTTAAAATCCGGAAGCGCAACGCTATATATATAAAAAAAAGATTTTTATTTTTCAGTTACTTTTATAAAAAAAATACGCTTTTGTAAAAATACGTTTTAAATATTCTAAAATATAAAAAGAAAAACAAAAATATAAATATTTTTAGGAGTTTGATAAATATTTAAGTTTTATAAAGTTTCTTTAGTTTGTAAAAATATAAGTTTTATTTAATTTATTTTATAAATATATTTTATAAATAAAAAACCGAAAAAAAAATAAAATATATATATAAATCTAGTTTTACAATTTTTATTTATAAAATTATAAAGTAGTTCTATTTTTATTTTAGTTTTTAAATATAAGTATTTTATTATATAAATATTTAGATTTTAAAACGGAAAAATATAAAACAGAAAATAAAAAAAAATAAAAAAACGTCAAATTTCAAAACTGTACCAGAGTTGAATTTTGGAACCCCGCGACTCGCGGAGTTTGCTTCTTGGAATACCGCAACTCGCGGAGCTGCTCTGACGCGCTAACAGAAACCCTAATCTGTAATTAATTACGGAGTAATTATTAATTATTATTATTATTAACCCTAATTTATTATTATTATTATAATTAGTTTTATTTTAAAGTTTTACTTTTTATTTAATTTATATATTTAGTTAAATTAGTTTAATTAAATTGTAAAATTAATAGTTTTAATAAATAAATAATATAAAAATAATATTTTTATAAAAATTGTACTTTTTACAACTTTTTGTATATTTTCATATTTTGTCCCTTTTTAATCGTTTTAGCGTAATATTTGTATTTTTAGCTCATATTTAGTTTTAAACTTAGTTTTTGCCATAATTATTTTTACTTCTAGATTTTTAGGCTTTGCCGTAGAATTCCTTAAGTGCTTTTTCTTTAGACTAAGATTTAGGTACTTTAGAATTTTGCGACGCCTTTTTAAGTTTTAGTTTCTTTTTAAGTTATTGCCATTTGGGATTTAGTTTTTCCTGTAAGCTTTAATATTTTTAGACACCTTTTACCTATGTATCAATTATCATTCCAATTAGTAATCTCAATTTGCGATTATAATTTTAAGTTAGTTGTAGTAATAAGGTTAGGTTAGTCAAGTGTTTTTAAGTTTTATAAGTTTCTTTTATTTTTCCGTCACCTTTTATTTTTCAACCATTTTTCTTTTTTCGACCTTTTTCAACGAACTCTTTTTCTTTCTTATTTCTCGTTATTCTAGTTTTAGGACATAGATTTTTATTCTACTTCTTATCTAAATTTCTTAAAATTACGAAAATTTATTTTAAGTGGTTAAATTAATAGACATCAAAATTTTCTGGTTCGTAGTAATAGTTGAATTTGTACGTGGACCGGGTTATTGGAGCCAAACAGTCCTCAATTATATTGAGACCAAACGAATCCTGCCCCTCTGCTGCATCTTTTGGCTATTCGAAACGTGGGCAAAATCAGAAAAGTCTATTGATTGGATAACTTATTATAATTTTTCTTTTCTTTTAAAAACTAATAGGATATTCAGTGAATGCACCGAGCAAGACGTTCACCACCTTTTGTACGTTCACCACCTGTAACTAGATCAAGACATTTAGCAAATATTACTGCCGTTGATTTTTCTTTAGAATCGTCATCCAGTCGACTAAGTACTCCAGTTCAAATTTCCGATAATCCATTTTTTGAACCCGACCTCACAATTGAGAATCCGGAGAATATTCAGGAATGATTCGTAGATCCTGAACCACTAAACTTTCCTCCGGAACCACCAATCATTCAAACAGAGATTGTTGAGGAACGAACCATTAAATCAGAATTCTCTAGTGATTCTGATTCAACAAATTCAATTAAGGAGAATCTGGAACCTTTAAGTATGGAAGACCGAATGAGAGCTAAACGCACTGGCCAAGGTCACGCAATTACTCATCCAGACATTCATGCGCCAGATTATGAAATCAAAGGACAAATTCTACACATGGTGACTAATCAATGCCAATTTAGTGGTGCGCCGAAGGAAGATCCAAATGAACATCTACGTACCTTTAATAGGATCTGCACACTATTTAAAATCCGAGAAGTGGAGGATGAACAGAAATATCTCATGTTATTTCCCTGGACTTTAAAGGGAGAAGCCAAAGATTGGTTGGAATCGTTACCTGAAGGGGCGATTGATACATGGGATGTTTTAGTTGAAAAATTTCTTAAACAATTCTTTCCTGCATCTAAAGCCGTAAGACTTCAAGGAGAAATTGTTACGTTTACACAGAAACCGAATGAAACTCTATATGAGGCATGGACAAGATTTGGAAAGTTATTAAGAGGATATCCGCAACATGGTTTAGACACCTGTCAAATAGTACAAATATTCTACCAAGGATGCGACATCACTACTAGGAAAGACATAGATATAGCAGCTGGTGGTTCTATTATGAAGAAAACCGAAACTGATGCTTACAAAATTATTGATAACACTGCTTCCCACTCACATGAGTGGCACCAAGAAAAAGATATCGTTAGATCATCTAAAGCAGCTAGAGCCGATTCAAGCCATGACTTAGATTCCATTTCCGCAAAGATAGATGCTGTCGAGAGACGAATGGAAAAGATGACTAAAGATATTCACTCAATACGAATTAGTTGTGAGCAGTGTGGAGGACCACATTTGACAAAAGATTGTCTCAGTATTGAATTAACAATGGAACAAAGAGAGAATATTTCATACATAAACCAAAGGCCTGGAAATAATTATCAGAATAATTATCAACCGCCAAGACCGATTTACAATCAAAACCAGAATTATAACCGAAATATTCCATACAACAACCAACAAGGTCCTAGCAATCAACGAGTATCCACTAATACTTACAACCAGCAAAGACCTAATTTTCAAAACAAACCACCGCAACAAACCGATGATAAAAAGCCGAATTTAGAAGATATGATGACGAAGCTAGTTGAAACTCAACGCAGTTTTTCACATCTCAGAAACAAACTAATGAACAAAATGCTCAAGCATTTAGAAATCAACAAGCTTCTATTCAAAATCTGGAACAAGAAGTAAGTAACCTAGCAAGGTTAATAGGTGAAAGAAAACCGGGAAGTCTACCTAGTGATACAAATGCTAACCCCCGGAATGAAACAGCTAAAGCCATTACCACAAGAAGTGGTACAACACTTAAACCACCTGAAATACCTGTAACTTCTGATGAAGCTATTCCTACTCCACAAGAACCACAACCTGATCAAGATAAGGAAAAAGAACTGGTAGTTGAAAAAGGTTAATGAAGATAACACAGTTAAGGCTAAACCTTATGTTAAACCATACCAACCACCACTTCCTTACCCGAGTAAAATGAAGAAAGAGAAACTTGAAGCCGAGCAATCCAAATTCTTGGATATGTTTAAACAGATAAATGTAAATCTTCCTTTCATTGATGTGATTTCAGGAATGCCTAGATATGCTAAATTCTTGAAAGATCTAATCTCAAATAGAAAGAAAATGGAAGAACTCTCAGCTGTTACCATGAATGCTAATTGTTCAACAGTGCTGTTGAATAAGATACCAGAAAAACTATCTGATCCAGGAAGTTTCACAATTCCATGTTTTCTGGGTAGTCTTAGTTCAATAGAAGCATTGGCAGACTTAGGTGCTAGTATAAATCTAATGCCGTATTCACTATACGCTAAACTAGACCTTGGAGAATTGAAACCAACCAGAATAAGCATACAACTAGCCGATAGATCAATAAAATATCCTAGAGGGATATTGGAGAACATGCTAGTTAAAGTTGGTACTTTAATATTTCCAGTAGATTTTGTTATTCTGGACATGGAAGAAGATTCTCAAGTTCCTCTCATATTAGGAAGACCATTCTTAAATACGGCTAAAGCAATGATAGACGTGTTCGGTAAGAAATTGACCCTAAGTATAGAGGATGAGAGTGTTACCTTTTCAGTTGATAGAGCAATGCAACAACCACAATCTGCAGATGATACATGTTATTATATTCAAACTATAGATGCACATGCAGAATTATTAGAAGAATTTCCAGAATTACAAGGAACAGGAGAATGTTCTTTAGGAGAAGGTAATGAACCAATTGATGAAGCTGAAATGTTAGCTACACTTATAGCTAATGGATATGATCCAACAACAGAAGAAATTCAAATGCTAAAAGAAGAAGACAGATATCGATACAAATCATCGATAGAAGAACCTCCGAAATTAGAGTTAAAGCCACTTCCACACCATTTGGAATACGCTTATTTACATGGTGAATCTGAATTACCTGTAATAATATCGTCTTATCTTACTGAAAATGAGAAATCACAACTCATTTCTGTGTTGAAAGTTCATAAACCAGCCATTGCATGAAAGATTCATGATATTAAAGGAATAAGTCCTTCGTATTGCACACATAAAATCCTTATGGAAGAAGGTCATAAAACGTATGTGCAACGCCAACGAAGACTAAATCCTAATATGCAAGATGTAGTTAAGAAAGAGATTATTAAACTGCTAGATGCAGGTCTAATTTATCCAATTTCTGATAGTCCATGGGTAAGCCCAGTTCAATGCATGCCTAAGAAGGGTGGCATGACTGTCATTACAAATGAAAAAAATGAGCTTATTCCTACTAGGACTGTAACAGGATGGCGTGTGTGTATTGATTATAGAAAATTAAATGACGCCACCAGAAAAGATCACTTTCCCTTACCTTTCATAGATCAAATGTTGGAAAGATTAGCCGGAAATAGTTACTATTGTTTTCTAGATGGATTTTCCGGATATTTTCAAATTCCAATAGCACCCGAGGACCAAGAGAAAACCACATTCACGTGCCCTTATGGTACTTTTGCTTACAAACGCATGCCATTTGGACTTTGCAACGCCCCTGCAACCTTTCAAAGGTGCATGATGGCGATTTTTCACGACATGATAGAAGAATGCATGGAAGTTTTCATGGATGACTTTTCGGTCTTCGGTGATATATTTGAATCATGTCTAGTTAATCTGGAACAAATGCTTATTAGATGCGAACAATCAAATCTAGTACTTAATTAGGAGAAATGCGATTTCATGGTTAAAGAAGGTATCGTTCTTGGACATAAAATTTCAAAAGAAGGAATTGAAGTGGATAGAGCTAAAGTAGATATAATTGCTAAACTTCCACATCCCACCAATGTTAGAGGAGTTAGGAGTTTTCTAGGGCATGCCGGTTTTTACCGACGTTTCATAAAAGATTTTTCTAAAATTGCCACTCCTATGAATAAACTCCTAGAAAAGGATGCTCCATTCATCTTTTCAGATGAGTGTATCAAATCTTTTAATATTATTAAAGAGAAACTCACTAATGCGCCGATCATGATAACACCAAATTGGAATCTACCATTTGAACTAATGTGCGATGCAAGTGATTTTGCAATGGGAGCCGTTTTAGGACAAAGGATTGAAAAACGATTTCAACCTATATATTATGCTAGTAAGACGTTACAAGGAGCACAAACGAACTATACAACTACTGAAAAAGAACTCCTTGCTATTGTCTTTGCTTTTGACAAATTTCGATCATATCTCGTTCTCGCAAAAACGGTGGTTTATACCGACCATTCTGCTCTTAGATACCTATTTTCGAAACAAGATGCTAAACCAAGATTAATCCGTTGGATCTTACTCTTACAAGAGTTTGATATTGAAATCCGAGATAAAAGAGGAGCAGAAAATCTCGCCGCTGATCATCTTTCTCGTCTTGAAAATCCTGAGTTAGAAGTTCTAAATGAATCGGCCATACAAGACAACTTTCCTGATGAATATCTATTGAAGATAGATTATAAAGAAATTCTATGGTTTGCAGACTATGCAAACTACTTAGTTTGTGGATTCCTTGAAAAAGGATTATCGTACCAAAGACGAAAGAAATTCTTTAGTGGTATAAAACACTATTTCTGGGAAGATCCACATCTGTTTAAAAGTTATACCGATGGAATAATATGCCGACGTGTATTTGGAGATGAAGCTAGTAAAATATTAAACCATTGTCACACAGGACCAACAGGAGGGCATTATGGGCCTCAACTAACAGCAAGAAAAGTTTATGATGCTGGATTCTATTGGCCTACAATTTACAAAGACGCACACCTTCTTTGCAAATCCTGTGATGCTTGTTAAAGGGCCGGAAAAATAAGTCAACGTGATGAAATGCCACAAAATGTCATACAAGTATGTGAAGTATTTGACATTTGGGGTATTGACTTTATGGGTCCATTTCCAAAATCTCATAATAATCTATATATACTCGTAGCCATTGATTATGTATCTAAATGGGCGGAAGCACAAGCTCTCCCAACTAACGATGCACGAGTTGTAGTCAACTTTTTAAAACGTCTTTTTGCAAGGTTTGGAACACCGAAAGCTTTAATAAGTGATCGGGGTACTCATTTCTGTAATAATCAACTTGAGAAAGTTCTTAAAAGATATGGAGTAACTCATAAAATCTCCACCGTATATCATCCACAAACAAGTGGACAAGTTGAAAATACCAACCGAGCTTTAAAACGTATTCTAGAGAAAACCGTAGGATCAAATCCGAAGGAATGGTCCATTAAATTGGAGGATGCACTCTGGGCTTTTAGAACAGCCTACAAAACTCCAATTGGAACCACACCTTTTAGACTTGTTTATGGAAAAGCATGTCATCTTCCAGTAGAAATTGAACACAAAGCATTTTGGGCTTTGAAGACATGTAATCTTGATTTACATGAAGCCGGACGTCTACGATTAAGTCAACTAAACGAATTAGAAGAATTAAGACATGAAGCATACGAAAATTCGTTAATCTATAAAGAAAGAACGAAGAAATGGCATGATAAAAGAATCAGAAGTTCAAAAGAATTTAAAGAAGGAGACAGAGTTCTTCTTTTCAATTCACGATTCAAGCTATTTCCTGGAAAATTAAAATCAAGATGGTCTGGACCATTCATAGTTAAAAGAGTTTTCCCATACGGAACGATAGAATTAATAAATTCAAATGGGATTGAATTTAAAGTTAATGGTCACAGAGTTAAACATTACATACATGGTCCGATGGAAGTCGACAACGAAGTTAATCACAATTTTGACACCACAGCTAACTAAGTGTGGGGAGAATCAAGTCTTTAAAGGATAATATGTATTTCTGTTAGAGTTAGATTGTCTGTTTTTGTATAGTTCTCGAAAATGGAACCCGAATGGTCTTTCCCTAGCAGACCCTAAAGAACTAGTCTTCTCCCCCCATTCTGAATTTTTAGTTTTTTTAGGAAATGAAGACTGCCTATGAACTAAACCATGGTCTAATGCTACACGCTTTGATCACTAAACGTAATAATGACACACTTCTGAGTGAAATAGTATCAGTAATCAGAGAAAGATTGGACGGAGTAAGAAAAGAATCCAGATGCGAAGATAATAAGTTACAATTTGGTAAAGGAAAATCAAAATCCGCAGCGAAAAGAAGAGCACGACACCTAGAAAGATGTCACAAATGCAGAAAATGGTCACATGGAGGTAAATGTTCAAATAATCAAACCTATTCAAACACCGAATTTGTTACTTTATGCAGAGACGGACCGTTCATATGTTTAGAAGAAAAGACACTGAATGCTCGAGGTTACGCCTATGTAGCCATGGAAAACCAATTAAACCGACTATCTTATGAATGGGATAGATCATATAACTAAGAATACTATCTCACAGGTAAGTCTGTACAGTTTTTATTTTATTTTTTTTATTTTTAACCTTTTGATAATAAACGCTAATTTGTTCGCTATAAAGTATTAAATTGGTATTGAATAAAATTAGGTTTGGCGACCGAAATTATTGATATCATTCAAAAATTTATTACATCACTGCGAAATTTAACGTTTATTCTTAAGGTATAAATATCTTTAATCAATCAACCCAAAATATTTCAAAAATTCGTCATGAGTTAAATTAGGTCTTGGAATCGAAATTACTTTACCGAAAAGAGGGGCGCATATTTTTGATAATATTTGATTGATTAAAGTGGGATAAAAAGCCAAAAAGATTTTTAATTTTATTTTTACCATGTTTTTAAAATTAATATATAAATCTTAAATTAATATTGTAAACTTTGTAAAAACAATATATTTAAAATTGTAAATATTTGAAAAATTAATATAAGTTTGGTGTGAATTTATAATATAAATTTTTAAATTAAGTTTGGTGTGAATTTTTAATTTTTAAAATATGAATTTTTAATTTTATGCATTTCAAATTTTAAGTTTGGTGTAAATTTTTAATATTAATTTTGAATTTTATGTATTTTTATTTTAAATTGTGTGAATTTAAAAACAAAAATTTACTTTATCTCATTAAGTTAAAAATATGATTTTTAAAATTCGTCGTAAGTTGAAGACTAGGTCTTTGAACCGAAATTGCTTTACCCGAGGGAGGGACGAGAACTTTTATTATCATTATTTTTAATCTTATTGAATTAAAGTATGCCAAAAACATTAAAAAAAACCCAAAAAATCTTAGCTTTTAAAACAATCGCTACAAAAAGACAAATTTTAAAATTTTGTCGAAGGACGGACTAGGACATCAATCCGAAACGACCTCGTCCTAAATAACAAGGGAAACAAAATTTTAAAAATTAATTACTTAATTGTTTTATAAGTTAAAGATTATAAAAAAAAAAAAATATTAACAAACTCCGCGACTCGCGGAGTTTGATGGTTTAAACCCCGCGACTCGCGGGAGGACCAAAATACAGAAAAAAAAATATAAACGCAGAACTGATCAGTCCACACCACAAAAACAGAAAACACTGCGAAAATACTCCGCAAAAACCCGCAAAAACACCCCCAAAATCACAATTTTTAACCGTTAATCGTCAAATCTTTTACTAAAATCATGTTAAGAAGGATGCTTTCAAGGAATTACTCAAGAAAAACGGTAAATTTCTACACCTAAACACCATTTAATCCGAAAATTAGTGTTCTTGAGAAATTTTTTCCCCAATTTGATTTTGATGCTTTTTAGTGTAAATATGCTTAAATTATTTATGTATTATGCTTGTATAACCTAGATTGATGCTATTTAACATGATTAGAAGCCTTAAACTTCAAATTTTGAGTAATCTAGGGTTTGTGTTCTTGAGCAAATTTGGGGCTTTTTGATATAAACAGGTTATGGCCGATTTTTGTCATGAATTATTGCTAAATTAAGTAGTGTAACATGTTTAGGTAGTTAAATGATCCAAACTTTGAGCCTAAACATGATTTTGAGAATTAAAGTGAACTTTTTCAAGTCTAAAATTCATGAACTTGATTTTTGAGAGATAATGCCATTTGAAACTTGTTTAATTGCTAGTGATGATTATTTTGACATGTTATTTGAGTTGAATGCTTATGAACTTGGCGAACATTTTCGTATATGCTTATTTGAAAAAGTGTAGATTTGATGAAAATATGAAAATGAGCTTAAGTTTGATATAAATTGATCATGTCATTGTAATTATTTTGATTGATGATTTTGCTGACACTAATGTATATTTGGATGCACAAAAATTGTGTTTGATGTGTTTTGCAGACTGAAAGGGGTGAATCTTCATCCCAAGCTCGTAATGCTCCTGCTGAGAATGCGGAACAACAGGAGGTGGATAACTACTACAAACAAGATATACCTCATCCAGTCATGACATTTTCTGATATGCACTTGGAAGATTTGCATCCGAACCTGAGATTTGACAGACTTTGGATAGATTATCCAAAATACCAAAGGGGTTTGCATACTCTTCATTCTAAAGTTGTTGAGGTACCTAGGGTAATAGAATGGGGAGCATTAGAAGCTGTAGAATTGGCCGGGCTAATTAGGGAATTACTTGCACAGAGGAATGTAATTCTACTTTTAATGACTGGGTACGTTTATTCACCATGCGTAGACCTGTATATAAAGTATGGTGTGAAGAATTGTTGTGTAGTATAGAATTAAATGATCGGGTAGCTAGTTTAACCGATCGATCTTTTATTAGATTTTTGTTAGGAGGTTCGATGCGCCACATGTCTTTACTAGACATGGCTCAGGCTTTACGTATATATACGCCTGAGGAGTTAGCATCTGCCGATTGTAGAGGGTTGATACTAAATGGTAGAAAGATAGATGAAAATTTTGATACACATGGTGTATGGAGTCAAATGACAAGCCATCACCGATTCAAAGGGGGAAATTACTCTTATTTGGATATAGATAGAGCTGAATTAAGAGTAATTCATAGGTTTTTAGCTAATTCGATTACACAAAGAGGTAAGAACAAGGAAAAGGTAAATGAACAGGATTTGTTTTACCATATGTGTATTCAAGACCCACAAAGCGCTGTAAGTATACCTTATTGTGTAGGTTATTATTTATCAGCTATGGTTAGGGGGATGAGACCGCATAGCATAATAGGAGGTGGTATTTTTATTACTTTGATTGCTGAATATCTCGGTGTGGATATAAGTCAGGGGGGATTATTAGTAGAAGAACCAGAACCCCGCGATACAATAGGTTTAAATGTATACCATGGTGCGAAAGTTTTGAAGAGGCGAAATAACGCCGCAGTACAATACCATGGTAGACATCCACAGGTTGAGAGAAATCAACAGCCAGGTAATGTGGGAGGGGGAAATGAAATGACAGAAATGCAAAGGTTTATAGCTTCGCAAGAGTATGAAAATGCTAGACATCGAGCATTTGAAGATTGGCAAGTTCATCAAAACCAAATCATAGCTCATTGCCAACATATAGGTAGAAACTATATTCCTACTCCAAAACCCATATTCCCTCCCTGGTCTATAGAGATGCAACCACCGTATCCTACGTATAACCCTGCCGAAGCATTCTATAGCACCTATGATTATGCGTGGAACCCCTATTGGTATCAGTATCATCCCTAGTCTACTTAGTTTTATTTATTTTGTAATTTTTAATGTTGATACGTTTAATACTTATGTTAATATTGTAATAGTTTTTATAATTTTCTAACTTTTATTCTTAGATTTTAATAATTTTTGAATGTGGGGTAATATACCAAACTTCAAAAATATGTATATATGTTTGCATTTTATCTTATGTACACAACAGGGTAAAACAACGCATTTTCAAAGACTGGCATTAAGTTCAGCAAAAGCAACTAATTTTGACGACAAGATGCAAAATATATGTGAAATAACAACAAGACGGAATGAACAAATGATGTGCACCATTTATCATTCAGCAAGCAAACACAAATATGTTTGGAAACTTTGGTAAAATTTAATCATTTTCACACAAATCACCCTCAATAATTTAAATTGTTACTGATTTCTTGCAAATGAGGGCATTGCAAGATCTTAAGTGTGGGAAGGGGTTAAATTCTTTCGGATTTTATAATTTTTATCTTAAACACTTGGTTACCATTAAAAATACTAGTAAAGCAGTAGTTGTATTAGAATCTAGTGCTCTCTGATAATAAAGAACAGCCCTAGTCTTATATACTGACTACCCAATTCTAGTAAAATTTTTCAAAATTTTCAATTAAATGAACTCAAAATCATGTTTATACATATTTATGAACGATAAAACTAGGTTTTAACACCGAAATTATTGTAACCTCGGAAAGGACATAAATTGAGAAACAAACCAAAATGTTAAAATTCATTTAAAATGGAATAGAGGACAATAAAAAGGAAAATAAAAGCCAAGTGTGGGAAAATTCTCCAAGTTATTCAAAACATATATCACATATTTTTGTACAAATAACTGAAAATACTTTTGCTTTGGACTAAACTAAAAAGTTTTACCTGATTTACTGTAAGAAAGATGGATCTACACGATGAATCAATTCCATCATTAAAAGGAAGTAAAGTCTTCCAAAAAAGACACGCGCTTCTTGATTTAGGTCAAGAAGTTGTCGTCCAGACCAGCTGTAGGTTGACGAAAAACCTAGAAAAGTCATCACTAAAATCAGTAGGAAATCCACGGACCTCAGCATTAAACAGGGTCGCCAAGTGGTCAGATTTATCCTAACCATGAGAAGGATTTATCTCGTAAAATGGGGGGCACCATGCAAATTAGCTGGATAAGACTAATGATTCAGATCCCCAGAAAGGATAATCTCTTTAAAAGATCAAAAATCAGCTTTTAAGCCTGATATTACTCAATCCTTGAGATTGACCTTAAAGATTGAGAATTACAAACTCATGGAATTCAATGATATCTAAACTCGAGCTTGAACGAGAAAATATTTTGATCAAAATTACAAACCGATTTGTTTTCTGAAAACCCTATTTTTAATGCGTTCATTACCATTGAACGTAAAATCCTAGGAATTCACCTGGAATTCATTAGGTCACCTGAACTAAATCGGGTGTCAACCGTAAGAACGGTGGTTGCATAGTGGTCAAAGACAGGACCTTGTGTCAGACCGAAAAATCATAAGGGTGAGCTTTACTATTGCTCCTACCAAGGATAGTAATTGCGTCCGACACGTTATAGACCATAATTAAAAGCATGTCATGGGACATTGCCTTAACAGTTGCTTGTTCAACGCTTTCCTTTACAACCAGACGGTAGTTTACCGTAAGGTAATATACGGGACAAGTAAACTGGACGTGTTGCTTTCCTAATACAAGGTTAGCAAGTGGGTGACACAAAACCGCAAGTTTTGAGCTAAAATTTTCAAATCTGAAACCCATCAAACCCACAAAAATATTTTGCAAACACCGGTGAAGGGTTATTCCGGAAAACTTATCTAGGGTAAAAACTAGATTTAATTTTCAAAAGATCAAATGTTTTCATAAAGATCCAATTTCCTTAATGGATCTAAATTTTTATAGTCATGTAGGACTGTAAACCATATCGTTACTACCATTGTTTATACCGCCGTATAGAAATCACTGATGTACAAAGTGTGAAGAATAAAGAAGTGATTCTAGTATTTCAAGACGATATTGCTTGAAGACAAGCAACGCTTAAGTGTGGGAATATTTGATAATGCTAAAAACGAACATATATTTCATAGCATTATTCCTCAAGAAAGACAAGCTTTTAGTTACAATTGTTCTATTTACAAGTGATATTCGTTTAAATAATAAAAGGTGAAGACAAAAGACAGATTCGACGAATTGAAGACGCAAACGACCAAAAAGCTCAAAAGTACAAAAGACAATCAAAGAGGTTCCAATTATTGATAAGAAACGTCTCGAAATTACAAGAGTACAAGATTCAAAACGCAAAGTACAAGATATTAAATTGTACGCAAGGACGTTCGAAAATCCGGAACCGGGACCAGAGTCAACTCTCAACGCTCGACGCAACGGACTAAAAATTACAAGTCAACTATGCACATAAATATAATATAATATTTAAATAATTCTTATAATTATTTATATATTATATAAATAAAATAAACCGTCGGCAAGAAAGACTCCAAAATGGAGTGAGCTGTATTTTCAAACTCTGCGACTCGCGGAATTTGAAGGCAAAAAGGGCCGCGAGTCGCGGAGTACCCCTGAACTCAATTCCCTATAAAGCCAACCGAATTCTGATCATTTTTATCATCCTTTTTCTTCTTCTCTCATAAAACGTATTATATATATATATATTATAATTTTAATTTTAATTTTAATTTTAATTCTAATAATAAGGGTATGTTAGCGAATGTTGTAAGGGTGTAAGTCGAAATTCTGTCCGTGTAACGCTACGCTATTTTTAATCATTGTAAGTTATGTTCAACCTTTTTAATTTAATGTCTCGTAGCTAAGTTATTATTATGCTTATTTAATCCGAAGTAATCATGATGTTGGGCTAATTACTAAAATTGGGTAATTGGGCTTTGTACCATAATTGGGGTTTGGACAAAAGAACGATACTTGTGGAAATTAGACTATGAGCTATTAATGGGCTTTATATTTGTTTAACTAAATGATAGTTTGTTAATGTTAATATAAAGATTTACAATTGGGCGTCCCTATAAATTACCATATACACTCAATCGGACACGATGGGCGGGGTATTTATATGTACGAATAATCGTTCATTTAACCGGACACGGGAATGGATTAATAGCCACTAGAATAATTAAAACAGGGGTGAAATTATGTACAAGGACACTTGGTATAATTGATAACAAAATATTAAAATCTTGGGTTACACTCAGTCGACATCCTGGTGTAATTATTAAACAAAGTATTAAAATCTTGTTACAGTTTAAGTCCCCAATTAGTTGGAATATTTAACTTCGGGTATAAGGATAATTTGACGAGGATACTCGCACTTTATATTTATGACTGATGGACTGTTATGGACAAAAACCAGACGGACATATTAAATAATCCAGGACAAAGGACAATTAACCCATGGGCATAAAACTAAAATCAACACGTCAAACATCATGATTACGGAAGTTTAAATAAGCATAATTCTTTTATTTCATATTTAATTTCCTTTATTTTATATTTAATTGCACTTCTAATTATCGCATTTTTATTGTTATTGTATTTAATTGCACTTTTAATTATCGTACTTTTTAATTATCGCAAGTTTATTTTATCGCACTTTTATTATTCGCAATTTCATTATCATTATTTACTTTACGCTTTAAATTAAGTCTTGTATTTATTTATTATTTTACATTTGGTTTTAACTGCGACTAAAGTTTTAAAATCGACAAACCGGTCATTAAACGGTAAAAACCCCCCTTTATAATAATAATATTACTTATATAGATATTTGTATTTTTATAAAAGTAAACTAATATAGCGTTAAGCTTTGCTTAAAGATTTTCCCTGTGGAACGAACCGGACTTACTAAAAACTACACTACTTTACGATTAGGTACACTGCCTATAAGTGTTGTAGCAAGGTTTAAGTATATCCATTCTCTAAATAAATAAATATCTTGTGTAAAATTGTATCGTATTTAATAGTATTTTCCTGCCGAAATTTAATAGTATTTCATACACCTTTGCTAAAACATCATACATGTTTTTGGAAAGCTGGCGAAAAATCAATAACTTTTCATTTAGATATCGAATAGTTTTGATGAACGGATCAAAAGATATGGTCAAGTGAATTATAATTGACATTAATTGGAATTGCTTTTGAATCTGAAATTAATATTTAAACAACCTATTTATGAGATTGATAAAATACTACTAGCCAAGTAAATGAATCCTTATATAAGGCACGTCTTGTTTTGTTGAATAATTGTCAAAATTGACTTTTTGAAATGACTTTTGATAACTTTTGTATGTCGATCTCGAGCATTAGGATTGTGATACACTATAACCCAACCTAGTTTATTAGACATGTATTGACCAACATATGTTCTCTAGGTTGAGATCTACAGTTAATGTTGCATTCCGAGTTACGGTCACTTTTTGATGAATGACCTTATGTGCTGCTAAGGTGAGTTTCATTTGCTCCCTTTTTAATTGCTTTTGCAATCTATATTTTTGGGCTGAGAATACATGCAATTTATTTTAAATGCAATGGATACAAGTACATACTAAATTCTACACTGAGTTTAAAACGAAAATCCCTTAGCTTTGGTAACTAGTAACTGCCAGTTATAAGAACTGGTGGGCACGAGTAGTAGTATATGGATCCATAGGGCTTGACATCCCCGTCTGTTCCAGGTATAAAGACCCTAGCCTGAACTATAAAACAGACGTATGCTATTTGATTTTAGTATACATTGGATTGCGTGTATTGTACATGTTGGTTGCATGTATGTTAAAATAGGGGTACTTATTATATATACGTTAAGTTTAGTTACCAGGGTGCTCAATTTCGTAGAATATTTTGATAAACGTTTCGGATGAAACAACTGAAATCTTGTGATCCACCTTTATATACAGATTATGCGAAACACTAAAACTATGAACTCACCAACCTTTGTGTTGACACTTGTTAGCATATTTATTCTCAGGTTCCCTAGAAGTCTTCCGCTGTTTGCTTATATGTTAGACAAGCTATGTGCATGGAGTCTTACATGGCATATTTATCAAGGAAACGTTGCATTCACCAAATCATTACCATGTATCTTATTTTGACTGCATTGTCAACGGAATTACTAATGTAAACTATTATTTACGGTGATTGTCTATATGTAGAAATCATCAGATGTCGAAAACCTTTGATTTAAATATTCATTTATGGTGTGCCTTTTCAAAATAATGCAATGTTTACAAAACGTATCATATAGAGGTCAAATACCTCGCAATGAAATTGATGAATGACGTGTTCGTCCATATGGATTTGGAGCGATCGTCACAAACTCAATGACTCGAATGCAACGTCTTTCAAAATATGCCATGAATGACTCCAAGTAATATCCTTAAAATGAGTTAATGCACAGCGGAAGATTTCTTTAATACCTGAGAATAAACATGCTTTAAAGTGTCAACCAAAAGGTTGGTGAGTTCATAGGTTTATCATAACAATCATTTCAATATATTAATAGACCACAAGATTTTCGTTTATAAATATATGTACACTCGCAAGTGTATAAAAGTATTCTATAAGTTGTAGGCACCCGGTAACAAGCCTTAACGTTCATGTTTTACCCTCTGAAGTACACCAGATCAGGTGTGTTTAAAATAACCTCGAAGTACTAAAGCATCCCATAGTCAGGATGGGGTTTGTCAGGCCCAATAGATCTATCTTTAGGATTTGCGCCTACCGTACATAGACAAGTAGTTTAATGTTACCAAGCTAAGGGTATATTTCTGGTTTAAACCCACGTAGAATTAGTTTTAGTACTTGTGCCTATTTCGTAAAACATTTATAAAAACAGTGCATGTATTCTCAGTCCCAAAAATATATATAAGAGGAAGCAAATGAAACTCACCATACTGTATTTCGTAGTAAAAATACATATAACGTCATTTAACAAGTGCAAGGTTGGCCTCGGATTCACGAACGTATCAATATTGAGATTCAATATCACAGGAAAGTACGTAGACGCAATGGAGATGATAAACACTAGATTGACCTCACGAGCATACCCATGAACCATACTCATCACCTCCATAGCTATAACCCATAATTTCCTTAGCTTCGACTCATTTAAAAAAAACTATTTTGAAATCACTCGTACGGCACTCCGTCGTAATATTTTATGTATACTAATAATATCTTGAAATAATACAAAGCAAATATATATATATATATATATATATATATATATATATATATATATATATATATATATATATCAATTGAGAGAGTTTAGAGAAATATATTTTTAAGTTTCTATGAAATAATGAAACCTATTGAATTCTATTTATAATAGATTTTAGAATTATTAAAGTGAATTATTCAAGTGAATTATTAAAGTATGAATTATTAAAGTGAATTATTAAAGTATGAATTATTAAAGTGAATTATTAAAGTATGAATTATTAAAGTGAATTATTAAAGTATGAATTATTAAAGTGAATTATTAAAGTATGAATTATTAAAGTAAAAGTAAAGTAAAGGTAAAGTTAAAGTATAGTAAAAGTATAAAAACTATGTATGTATAATACGCGTATAAATATATAATATTAATTTAAATCGTTATATATATTTAATGAAATAAAATATAAATATCGTTATATTTATTATACTGGTTAAGTAATGAGTTGTCAAAAGTGATTCTAGATATTTATAAAAGTTATATACGTTTTAATAATAAAGTTCTTTTTAAACTGAAAACGTCTTTGTACGTTTGAAAATAGGTTAATAAAATATTATGGAAACCAATTCTCCACTAACTTTTGTCTAACTTTTGTAAATGACACTTTTTGTTTTTATTTATAAATAGCTTTACAAATTATTCTGAATATCGTTAAGAGGAATAGATTTTCTCAAATCATAGTGGACCTCTCAACAGAGACTTGTAATCATAATTCAATGTTTCTGATAATTCAATCATTTAATATATTTTTTTAATTTTGTCAAAAATCATATTGAAACAAATACGTTCGTGTAAAGTATTATACGTTTAATACTTTATTAATATTCTCAAGTTATAATATATATATACATATCTATTTATATATAACGGTTCGTGAATCGTCGGAATTTGGTCGAGGTTAAAATGAATGTATGAACACAGTTTAAAATTCTTGAGATTTAACTTAACAAACTTTGCTTATCGTGTCGGAATAATATAAAGATTAAAGTTTAAATTTGGTCGGAAATTTTTGGGTCGTCACAGTACCTACCCGTTAAAGAAATTTCGCCCCCGAAATTTGATAGAGGTCGTCATGACTAACAATGAGAATGTTATTATAACGATTATAGAGTTTTATCATGTTCAAGAAACATGGATAAAATAATTCGATTACTCGAAGCGTGTGAGTGAAGTTATCGTAAATGAATGAAATAAGATAATAGTGATTCGTCGTATCTTTTGACGTCATCACGATTGATCTCCGAAAAGAAAATCTTTGTAATCTATATTGGTTTTGATTATTCGACGATTAAGGAAATTATGTTCCTCTTCGAATTAATGCGATAATCCATTTTGATTTCTCTGTCGGATATTTCACTATAAATCCACCTCCTTTGTTTTCTTACAACTCACACCTTCTCAACTCATATTTTAAAGTATTTGTCAATATGCTTCATCCAGTGCTGATTCTTGATATACTCCTCACTTTCATATCTGTCGCTCCTCTTTTTCATCTGCCTCTGGAAGAATCTATTTACTTCTACTATACTCTTAGTTTTATAGTGTTTTTAGTTCTCCCGTGTCTTTATATTGCTATATGTATTGATATATACGGTTTGTGATTTCTGGGTTGTTGTTGGGTTGTATATCTTCCCTTATATTTCAAAGTCCTTGCTTCTTCTATAATCATTGTCATCCACAGTTAATGCTCTCTTCTATTTGCTATGATTTATACTCCCATTTCTAGTTCGGAGCTTTGTCCTTTCGTTTCTTCTTCTTGCGATTAAGCACCGCTTGTAATGGTCCAGAATTTGCAGATATAAATTTTGGAATGAACATTGTTAATGTTCTAGGAAGGAAATTGTAATGGCACGATCTTGACTTGTCAAATTACCAGAATACCTCAAAAAAGGCCAAAACATCAAGAAATATTTTCTTGATATTTAGAGATCAAAGAGAATACAAGAGTCGTGTAACATAGCACATGATGACATTATGATCTGTGAATCATCATGTTCCATTTAGAAACTCAGCATGAATTACTGTAATATAATCACGTTGATCAAGTGTCATTATATTATACTAACTCATGTTTCAGCTCCCAACACTTCTTCAAGAATATTCCTATTTTAAACTCGAATGTTTCAGAATTTAGAAACTAAAATAGTTTCTTTTATGATATAATACAGATAGCGCGAAGAGGTAAATGATTTCAGATAAGAATAATTATAAAAATATCTTCAGAAGTATGGATGATATTTATAATGAAAGATACGATGATATCTTGGAATGTCTAATATCAGAGGATGATGAAGGATATTATCCGCAGAGGTTTAGAGTCAGGAGCAAGGTATTCGTTAATGACTTCAGCAAGTACTGAATCATTTGGATTCTTTGAAGGCAGGTTCAGCCTTTGTGATTTGTCCACAGCTTCCTTCATACTTTGCTCAATCTGTTTTCTAGTTCCAAAGCTTCTCTTTTTCTGAGCTTTACCAATATACTATCCTTTATCATCTAACTTTTTACTGTTAAGGTCGTTTACATTTTTTGCTGCTTCATCAGCATTTTTCAAAATTTCGAGAACTGGTTCGCAGTTTAGGGTGTTTTTCAGAAATTTCTCATTCAAAGAATGTAAGTCTTGGAGGTAGACGTTGTGTGTATATGTAATTGTTGATGTAGACATGCTGCGAGGTTTCAAAATACTGATTGCTGATTCTCAATAATTGGTATGGCAATTTTTGTTATAAGGTACGAATGAGTATATGATAGGGTTTCGATAATTATAATGATTTTTTTTTTGGAAAGTCAAAGATCAGTGAAGTAGTTGGTAAGTTTATTGCTAATGTGGTGAATATAAACGATTCCCCGGTAACATTGGCGAAAGGGCAACGTATCTATCGAGGTTATAATAAGACTGTTTTGATTGAGAAGTCGAAGTTGACTTGCTGGAGCTATGACAAAACTGTCTATTTTGAAACGGAATTGAAAAGTTATTTTAGCTAGTAAATACCAAAGGGTCTAACACGGATACGTGTCGAACTATGACTTGGGTTTTGAGAGTTTTTCAGGTGTATAACTGTGGGTAACATGTGGTTGGATCATCATCTCGATTGTTCCTTAGTTGAATTGTCTTCAGGAATTTAGAAGGGTTTGAGCACATATTGTAATCGTTAATACATATGATGTTCTAACACAGTTTTGAAGTCAAAGTATAGCTTTGAAAGATATAGGAATCTAAGAGTGATGATACTGGTTATATTTCGAATTGAATTATGCGATTTCAAAATTAGAATATGTAATTGAATTTGAATGAGTATGATTGTTTTGATTTATATGAAAGAATGGATATTGTTGTGAAAGTAGGGAGTATAGTTTATGATTGCTGAATCAGTTTCGAAAAATGTAATATATTAATTGTGAATTTATATATCTCTCGGGTATTACCTACCCGTTAAAAAAAATTTCACAATTAATATTTTGTACAAAAGAAGTTTATTACAGTCTTTATGAAAATATATGTGTATATTTTCTTTTGATGTAATATAGATTTAATGAGTTAATATTAAATTAAACTCATTTGTTTTATGGTTGGAACTAGAATTGAGTAATCCCTAAAACTTTATAAATTGCATAAGTATTTCTTCAATAATATTGAAATTATGAATCATTACTTTGTTATTTGTTGGTTTTCGTGAAATTCTTGTGAACTTCACAAGGTACGAATGATGTTATTTGAAAAGTTTCGAGTACATCGATGATGAAAGTGTAAAATCAAACATATATTCGAATAATACACTTGATTTATTATGAATTGGAATTTTATTGAATTGAGACAGAGATTGTAATTAACGATGGTTAAGTTGCGGACGAAGGACGTACATCATTGCATATTTGTAATATGAATTAACTGAGTAGTTAAGATTCACACATAATAGCTTAGTACGGGAAGATTTATTATGGTTTAAAAATTTATACATATAAAATATACATATAAATCTTTCGATTGGAAATGAGTTAATACTTCATAACTCGTTGATACAATATATTTGTTGTTGATTCGTAATGATGTCCACAATGATTCTTGAACTGACAGAGTTTGTGATGTTACAGGTGATGTTGATTCTAACGATACTGACGGCACTGACTGTGTTGATGATGCTACGGTCCTGTTGATGCTGTTGGTAAAACAATTCTAGCTTGTAAATCGTACACCATTTTTGATCAAAGTTTCTACTCTACCATCTCCGTTCACTCATCCGATTTACGGTCAGAATTAAATAATCTCTAAGATTTTGGAGATTACATAACTGCCGCAGAGATATCTCTTCAATGAAGTTTATGAATTAATACTTCATCGTTTATTGTTGTTGATATTCCTGGATATTTACAGGGCGTATGACGTTGATGTTTGAGATACAGATTGTGATGTTACGGTGTGGGATGTGGATGTTGTTGTTGGTGGTGGTGATGGTACTGTTGGTGTTGCTGATGGTGGTACTGTTTATGCTGTTGGTGCTGCTGCTGGTGTTTGTAACCTTTGCACCATATTCTCCAAAGCCACTACCCGAGCGCGAAGCTCGTTGACTTCTTCTATTACACCGGGGTGATTGTCGGTTCGGACGAGCGGATAAATAAAATCTAGAATTTGGTGTAGTATGTAATCGTGACGAGATACTCTAGAAATAAGAGAGAAAATGGTGTTTCGGATAGGTTCGCCGGTAAGTGCTTCAGGTTCTTCGCCAAGAGGGCAATGTGGTGGATGGAAGGGATCACCTTCTTCTTATCTCCAATGATTAAGGAGGCTACGAACCCATCCCCAATTCATCCAGAATAGATGATGACTAATTGGTTGATCCATTCCGGTCACAATGCTTTCGGAACTTGAGTGGGATTCCATTTTAGAATCCGAGGGACTTGAACTAATGACGAATTCCATTTCGTACGATTGAATAAAGAATTTTTTTCGATATGAAATATTTTTCGGCTATCGAGTGGTATTCTAATTATATAGAGCAAAAGGTTTCGTAGATTACGGAGGAATTTACGGAATATGTCAGGCAAAGTTTACAGTAACAGATACGCTAAGATATGAGTTAGCAGATACGCTAAGATATGAATTTTTTCTATACACTATTCATGCAATCAATGCAATAAGATGTGTCTAGACTAAGAATGATAAGCAGGTCATTTTCGAAAAAAATGATAAGCAAAACTTTTAACATGCAGACACGGTCGAAGTCCAGACTCACTAATGCATCCTAACGACTATCAGTTAGACACACTAATTCAGACCTGATTCGCTAAGACCACCGCTCTGATACCAACTGAAAGGACCCGTTCATATACATTATAAACGATTCACAATAGTTGATTATATCGCGAGGTATTTGACCTCTATATGATACATTTTACAAACATTGCATTCATTTTTAAAAGACAAACTTTCTTTACAACGAAAGTTGACGGCATGCACACCATTTCATAATACATCCAACTATAATTGGCTTAATAATAATCTTGATGAACTCAATGACTCGAATGCAACGTCTTTCAAAATACGCCATGAATGACTCCAAGTAATATCCTTAAAATGAGCTAATGCACAGCGGAAGATTTCTTTAATACCTGAGAATAAACATGCTTTAAAGTGTCAATCAAAAGGTTGGTGAGTTCAAAGGTTTATCATAACAATCATTTCAATATATTAATAGACCACAAGATTTCCGTTTATAAATATATGTACACTCGCAAGTGTATAAAAGTATTCTATAAGTTGTAGGCACCCGGTAACAAGCCTTAACGTTCATGTTTTACCCTCTGAAGTACACCAGATCAGGTGTGTTTAAAATAACCTCGAAATACTAAAGCATCCCATAGTCAGGATGGGGTTTGTCAGGCCCAATAGATCTATCTTTAAGATTCGCGCCTACCGTACATAGACAAGTAGTTTAATGTTACCAAGCTAAGGGTATATTTCTGGTTTAAACCTACGTAGAATTAGTTTTAGTACTTGTGCCTATTTCGTAAAATATTTATAAAAACAGCGCATTTATTCTCAGTCCTAAAAATATATATAAAAGGAAGCAAATGAAACTCACCATACTATATTCCGTAGTAAAAATACATATAACGTCATTTAACAACTGCAAGGTTGGCCTCAGATTCACGAACGTATCAATATTGAGATTCAATATTGCAGGAAAGTACGTAGACGCAACGGAGATGATAAACACTAGATTGACCTCACGAGCATACCCATGAACCATACCCATCACCTCCATAGCTATAACCCATAATTTCCTTAGCTTCGACTCATTAAAAAAAACTATTTTGAAATCACTCGTACGGCACTCTATCGTAATATTTTATGTATACTAATAATATCTTGAAATAATACAGAGCAAATATATATATAAATCGATTGAGAGAGTTTAGAGAAATATATTTTCAAGTTTCTATAAAATAATGAAACCTATTGAATTCTATTTATAATATATTTTTGAATTATTAAAGTGAATTATTAAAGTATGAATTATTAAAGTAAATTATTAAAGTATGAATTATTAAAGTGAATTATTAAAGTATGAATTATTAAAGTGAATTATTAAAGTATGAATTATTAAAGTGAATTATTAAAGTATGAATTATTAAAGTTAAAGTAAAGTAAAAGTAAAGTAAAGGTAAAGTTAAAGTATAGTAAAAGTATAAAAACTATGTATGTATAATACGCGTATAAATATATATAATATTAATTTAAATCGTTATATATATTTAATGAAATAAAATATAAATATCGTTATATTTATTATGCTGGTTAAGTAATGAGTTGTCAAAAGTGATTCTAGATATTTATAAAAGTTATATACGTTTTAATAATAAAGTTCTTTTTAAACTAAAAACGTCTTTGTACGTTTGAAAATAGATTAATAGAATATTATGGAAACCAATTCTCCACTAACTTTTGTCTAACTTTTGTAAATGACACTTTTTGTTTTTATTTATAAATAGCTTTACAAATTATTCTGAATATCGTTAAGAGGAATAGATTTTCTCAAATCATAGTGGACCTCTCAACAGAGACTTGTAATCATAATTCAATGTTTCTGATAATTCAATCATTTAATATATTTTTTTAATTTCGTCGAAAATCATATTGAAACAAATACGTTCGTGTAAAGTATTATACGTTTAATACTTTATTAATATTCTCAAGTTATAATATATATATATACATATCTATTTATATATAACGGTTCGTGAATCGTCGGAATTTGGTCGAGGTTATAATGAATGTATGAACACAGTTTAAAATTCTTGAGATTTAACTTAACAAACGTTGCTTATCGTGTCGGAATAATATAAAGATTAAAGTTTAAATTTGGTCGGAAATTTCCCGGTCGTCACACCTAATGACATCCCTAATGTCATCCGCTTCCTCCATTTCCTCATCTGAACCTCTCTCTACCTGTGGATGAGGGCCCTGATATGGTACTACCCGATTGCGTCTGCTCTTTAATACCTTTGCACCTTGATAGACCCGCAATCCTAAAGTCTCATCCTGTTCCCTACACACCATCTGTGGACCCCCTTGATCCCTATCTATGCCTAAATACTCTCCAATAAGAGTAACAAAAATACCTCCTCCTATTATTCCGCCGTTCTGTATTCCTTCCACCATCTTAGACAAATAAAAACCAACACAGTAGGGGATATTAACAAAGCTTCTAGTGTTTCGAATACACTTAAGGTAAAATAAATCGTGTAGAGTCATTTTCTCCTTGTTGTTACCTCTTTGTGTAATCAAATTAGCTAAAAATATATGTATAGTACGAAGCTCTGCTTTGTTAATATCTAAATAGGAGTGTCTTCCTCCCCGCGAAAAAACATTATAATTTGACATATGCCTCCAGACGGCGTGCGCGTCAAAATTCCTATCTACCCTCTCACCATGATAAATCAAATTTGTACAATCAGGTAATAGTAATTCAGCAGGAGTGTAAATCTGTAAAGCCCTAGCCATGTCCAGCATGGACATCCTATACATCCTACGGCCAAGTAAAAAATCTAAGAAAACTCTTATCGTCTAACCTATCTACATCCTTATTGAAAGCTATGGTACTTATAAGCTCAACACACCACTCTTTATATACAGGCCTACGAGTAGTAAATAAACATTCCCAATCGGGAAAAGAAGAGCTGCCATACCTTTGGATTAGATGCTGCCTAACTGGGTTAGCTAGGTGGACCCTTTCCAAAGGCTCCCAATCGATTACCCTCGGTACTTCTACATTTTTCATTACCAGTTTAAATTTGTTACTTTGGTACGTCAGGTAATCTCTCCAACTTCTATCAATCCTTAAATTGGGATGCAACTGTTCTTCATGAATCGTTGGGTGTTCTACTATATGGTGAGCGGAAAATACTACGTAGGCAATAAAAAATTATGGGCCCGGCTCATAGTATGGTACGTGTTGATCAAGTTATTATTGTTGTTCCTATTGTTGCTCCGGTTCAGGTTCTGGTTCATATTACATTTCTGGATGTGGTTCGTTTTCAGGTTGTCTGGATGATGATGCACCGCCAGATTCGGTATATTTCTGTAAAACACATTAATCACAAAATTTGTGCATCCAAATATGCATTAGTGTTAGCAAAATAACAACTTGAAACAATTACAATGACATGTTTAATCCATATTAAACTCATGCTCATTTTCATATTTTTATCAATTCTACACTTTTTCAAATAAGCATATATGAAAATGTTTACAAAGTTCAAAAGCATTCAACTCAAATAACATGTCAAAATAATCATTACTAGCCATTAAACAAGTTTCAAATGATATTTATATCGAATTAATCAAGTTCATGAATTTTAGACTTGAAAAGTCCACTTTAATTCTCAAAAATCATGTTTAGGATCAAAGTTTGGATCATTTAGCTACCTAAAAATGTTACATTACTTAATTTAGCAATAATTCATGACAAAAATCGGCCATAACCTATTTATATCAAAATCCCCAAATTGCTCAAGAACACAAACCCTAAATTTCTAAAAATTTTGAAGTTTTTGGCTTCAAATCATGACAAATAGCATCAATCTAGGTTATACATGCATAATATACTAACAATTTAACTCTAATTACATTGGAAATTAACAAAATCAAATTAGGACAAATATTTGTAATTATCACAAAAATTAGGAATTTTATGAGTTTAGGGGTGAAATTTTTACCTTTTTGCTTCCCCATCTGAGAAAAGGCATGATTAGAGCGGATTATTGCAAGTAATTTCATTGAATTTGGTTGAAAATGATGATTTTAGGTGAATTTGTGTATGTGTGTTCGTGTTTAAGTGTGTGTGATAGTGAGAAGGCAGAACAGGTCGATGAACTTTTGTATATGCCCAGTATTTAGGCTCTATGCGATCGCATGGTTTGGAAGGGTAAACCCCATGCGATCGCATGGGGGTCCCTGTTTTTTTTTTTAATTTAAAATATAATCATTTACCTATAAAACAAATAAATAATTTTAAATTTTTTTTTCTTTTTAGAATGAGGGCGTTTCGGATCGTTGTCCTAGTTCGTCTCTCGACAAAATTTTAAAGTTTGTCATTTTTAAGCGTTGTTTTAAAAGCAAAGATTTTTGGGTTTTTTAATGTTTTTGGCATACTTTAACTCAAATAAGATTAAAAATAATGATAACAAAATTTCTCGTCCCTCCCATTGGGTAAAGCAATTTCGGTTCGACGACCTAGTCTTCAACTCACGACGGATTTTAGAAATCATATTTTTAACTCAATGAACATTTTTGTTTTTAAATTCACACCAAACTTAAATTTAAAATGCATAAGATTAAAAATTCATATAAATATCATTAATATTTTTATACATTAATTTTACAAACTTATATTAAAATTATTAATTTTTAAAATATTTAAAAACTTAAATATATTGATTTTAAAAATTTACATTAATAATTTAATATTTATATATTAATTTTAAAAACAAGGTAAAAATTAAAATGAAAAAAATTCTTTTTGGTCTTTTATCCCACTTTAATCAATCAAATATTATCAAAGATATACGCCCCTCTTTTGGGTAAATTAATTTCGGCTATTTTACCTAGTTTTACTCTTGACTAATTTTTGAAATATTTTGGGTTGATTGATTAAAGATATTTATACCTTATGAATAAACGATAAATTTCGCAGTGATGTAATAAATTTTTGTATGATATCAATAATTTCAGTTTCGCATACCTAATTTTATTGAATACCAATTTAATACATTATAGCGAACGATTCAGCGTTTATTATCAAAAGGTTAAAAGCAATAAAAATAAAAATAAATAAAAACTGTACATACTTACCTGTGAGATAGAATTCTCAGAGACCTGCTTTAGCCGACTCATAGGAGAGTCGTGTGATTTGGTTTTCCATAGCTACATAAGCATAACCTCGATTCTTTAATAACTTTTCTTCTAAACATATGAACGGTCCTTCTCTGCATAGAGTAACAAATTCGGTATTTGAATATGTTTGATTGTTTGAATATTTACCTTCGTGTGACCATTTTCCTCATTTATGACATCTTTCAAGGTGTCGTGCTCTCCTTTTTGTTGCGGATTTTGATTTTCCTTTACCAAAATGTGTCTTATGATGATCTTTCCTGAGTTCTTTCCTTACTTCGTCCATTTTGCCTCTTATGAGGGATACCAGTTCACTCGGAAAGATGTTATTATTACGTTTAGTAATCATAGCGTGTAGTAGTAGACCATGGTTCAGATCAAAGGAATTCTTAATATCGTAAAACCTAAAAGAAATAAAAATTTAAAATGGAGGGAGAAGACTAGTTCTCTAGGGTCTGCTAGGGAAAGACCATTCGGATTCCATTCTCGAAAACTACACGAAAACAGAATATCTAACTCTAACAGAAATACATATTACCCTTAAAAGATTTGAACCTTCCCACACTTAGTTAGCTGTGGTGTCGAAATTGTGATTTACTTCATCTTCAACTTCCATTGGATTATCTATGTAATGTTTAACTCTGTGACCATTAACCTTAAATTCAATCCCATTTGAATTTATTAATTCTACTTTTCTGTATGGGAAAACTCTTTTGACTATGAATGGTCCAGACCATCTTGATTTCAATTTTCCAGGAAATAGCTTGAATTGTGAATTGAAAAGAAGAACTCTGTCTCCTTCTTTAAATTCTTTTAAACTTCTGATTCTTTTATCATGTCATTTCTTCGTTCTTTCTTTATAGATTAATGAATTTTCGTATGCTTCATGTCTCAATTCTTCTAGTTCGTTTAGTTGACTTAATCGTAAACGTCCGGCTTCATGTAAATCAAGATTACATGTCTTCAAAGCCCAAAATGCTTTGTGCTCAATTTCTACTGGAAGATGACATGCTTTTTCATAAACAAGTTTAAAAGGTGTGGTTCCAATTGGAGTTTTGTAGGATGTTCTAAAAGCCCAGAGTGCATCCTCCAATTTCATGGACCATTCCTTCGGATTTGATCCTACGGTTTTCTCTAGAATACGTTTTAATGCTCGGTTGGTATTTTCAACTTGTCCACTTGTTTGTGGATGATAAGCGGTTGAGATTTTATGAGTTACTCCATATCTTTTGAGAACTTTCTCAAGTTGATTATTAAAAAAATGAGTACCCCGATCACTTATTAAAGCTTTCGGTGTTCTGAGCCTAGCAAAAAGACGTTTTAAAAAATTGACTACAACTCGTGCATCATTAGTTGGGAGAGCTTGTGCTTCCGCCCATTTAGATACATAATCAATGGCAACGAGAATGTATAGATTATTATGAGATTTTGGAAATGGACCCATAAAGTCAATACCCCAAACGTCAAATACTTCACGTACTTGAATGACATTTTATGGCATTTCATCACGTTGACTTATTTTTCTGGCCCTTTGACAAGCATCACAGGATTTACAAAGAAGGTGTGCGTCTTTGAAAATTGTAGGCCAATAGAATCCAGCATCGTAAACTTTTCTTGCTGTGAGTTGAGGCCCATAATGCCCTCCTGTTGGTCCTGTGTGACAATGGTTTAAGATTTGACTGACTTCATCTCCGAATACACATCGGCGTATTATTCCATCGGGACAACTTTTAAACAAATGTGGATCTTCCCAGAAATAGTGTTTTATATCACTAAAGAATTTCTTTCATTTTTGGTACGACAACCCTTTTTCAAGGAATCCACATACTAATTAGTTTGCATAATCTGCAAACCATGGAATTTCATTATAATCAATCTTCAAAAGATATTCATCAGGAAAGTTATCTTGTATGGACGACTCATTTAGAACTTTTAATTCGGGATTTTCAAGACGAGAAAGATGATCAGCTGCGAGATTTTTTGCTCCCTTTTTGTCTCGAATCTCAATGAACTCTTGTAAGAGTAAGATCCAATGGATTAATCGTGGTTTGGCATCTTGTTTTGAAAATAGGTATCTAAGAGCAGAATGGTCGGTATAGACCACCGTTTTAGCTAAAACTAGATACGAACGAAATTTGTCAAAAGCAAAGACAATAGCAAGGCGTTCTTTTTCGGTAGTTGTGTAATTCGTTTGTGCTCCTTGTAACGTCTTACTAGCGTAATATGAAATGACCCGTTCATATACATTATAAACGATTCACAATAGTTGATTACATCGCGAGGTATTTGACCTCTATATGATACGTTTTACAAACATTGCATTCGTTTTCAAAAGACAAACTTTCTTTACATCAAAAATTGACGGCATGCATACCATTTCATATTGCATCCAACTATAATTGACTTAATATTAATCTTGATGAACTCAATGACTCGAATGCAACGTCTTTCAAAGTATGTCATGAATGACTCCAGGTAATATCCTTAAAATGAGCTAATGCACAGCGGAAGATTTCTTTAATACCTGAGAATAAACATGCTTTAAAGTGTCAACCAAAAGGTTGGTGAGTTCATTAGTTTATCATAATCAATCATTTCCGTAATAGTAATAGACCACAAGATTTCAGTTTCCATAAATATCCATACACTCGCAAGTGTTTAAAAGTATTCTATAAGTTGTAGGCACCCGGTAACAAGCCTTAACGTTCATGTTTTACCCTCTGAAGTACACCAGATCAGGTGTGTTTAAAATAACCTCGAAGTACTAAAGCATCCCATAGTCAGGATGGGGTTTGTCAGGCCCAATAGATCTATCTTTAGGATTCGCGCCTACCGTACATAGACAAGTAGTTTAATGTTACCAAGCTAAGGGTATATTTCTTGTTTAAACCCACGTAGAATTAGTTTTAGTACTTGTGCCTATTTCGTAAAACATTTATAAAAATAGCGCATGTATTCTCAGTCCCAAAAATATATATATAAAGGGAGTAATGAAACTCACAATACTGTATTTCGTAGCAATTATGTATATGACGGCACTGAACAAGTGCAGGGTTTGTCTCGGATTCACGAACGTATCAATATTGTGATTCAATATTGCAAGAAAGTACGTAGACGCAACGAAAATGATAAACGTTAGGTTGACCTCACGAGCAATACCCTCGATTAATACCCATAACCTCCATAGCTATAACCCATAATTTCCTTAGCTCTATCCCGTTTGAAAACTTATTTTGAAATCGTCTGAGTATAACTCTGTCGTTGTATTTTATGTATACTAATAATATCTTGAAATAATACAAAGAAAATATATATATGTAATTCGATTGAGAGAGTTTAGAGAAATATATTTTCAAGTTTCTATGAAAAAATGAAACCTATTGAATTCTATTTATAATAGATTTTTGAATTATTAAAGTGAATTATTAAAGTGAATTATTAAAGTATGAATTATTAAAGTGAATTATTAAAGTATGAATTATTAAAGTGAATTATTAAAGTGAATTATTAAAATATGAATTATTAAAGTGAATTATTAAAGTATGAATTATTAAAGTGAATTATTAAAGTGAATTATTAAAGTATGAATTATTAAAGTGAATTATTAAAGTGAATTATTAAAGTATGAATTATTAAAGTTAAAGTAAAGTAAAAGTAAAGTAAAGTAAAGGTAAAGTTAAAGTATAGTAAAAGTATAAAAACTATGTATGTATAATACGCGTATAAATATATATAATATTAATTTAAATCATTATATATATTTAATAAAATAAAATATAAATATCGTTATCTTTATCATACTGGTTAAGTAATGAGTTGTCAAAAGTGATTCTAGATATTTATAAAAGTTATATACGTTTTAATAATAAAGTTCTTTTTAAATTGAAAACGTCTTTGTACGTTTGAAAATAGATTAATAGAATATTATGGAAACCAATTCTCCACTAACTTTTGTCTAACTTTCGTAAATGACACTTTATGTTTTTATTTATAAATAACTTTACAAATTATTCTGAATATCGTTAAGAGGAATAGATTTTCTCAAATCATAGTGGACCTCTCAATAGAGACTTGTAATCATAATTCAATATTTCTGATAATTCAATCATTTAATATATATTTTTTAATTTCGTCAAAAATCATATTGAAACAAATACGTTCGGGTAAAGTATTATACGTTTAATACTTTATTAATATTCTCAAGTTATAATATATATATATATATACATATACATATCTATTTATATATAACGGTTCGTGAATCGTCAGAATTTGGTCGAGGTTATAATGAATGTATGAACACAGTTTAAAATTCTTGAGATTTAACTTAACAAACTTTGCTTATCGTGTCGGAATAATATAAAGATTAAAGTTTAAATTTGGTCGAAAATTTTCGGGTCGTCACAGTACCTACCCGTTAAAGAAATTTCGTCCCGAAATTTGATCGAGGTCGTCATGGCTAACAATAAGAATGTTATTATGATGAATATAAGTTGATTCATAGGGTTTTATCATGATTGAGAAATATGGATAAAATAATTCGATTACTCGAAACGTATGAATGAAGCTATCGTAAAAGAGTGAAATGAGAAAATAGGGATTCGTCTTATATTTTGACATCATTACAGTTGATCTCCGGATTAAAGAAAATCTTTGTAATCTATATAGGATTTGATTCTTCGATGATTAAGGAAATTATGATCCTCTTCGATTTAATGCGTTGATTCATCTCGATTTTTCTGTCGGATATTTCACTATAAATCCACCTCTTTCATTTCCTTTTAATTCACACCTTCTATTCTTTCTCCCTCAATTCTTACTTTAAAATTATTTGTCAATACGCTTCATCCAGTGCTGATTCTTGATATACTCCTCACTTTCATATCTGTCGCTCTTCTTTTTCATCTGCCTCTGGAAGAATCTATTTACTTCTACTATACTCTTAGTTTTATAGTATTTTTAGTTCTCCCGTGTCTTTATATTGCTATATGCATTGATATATACGGTTTGTGATTTATGGGTTGTTGTTGGGTTTTATATCTTCCCTTATATTTCAAAGTCCTTGCTTCTTCTATAATCATTATCATCCACAGTTAATGCTCTCTTCTGTTTGCTATGATTTATACTCCCATTTCTAGTTCGGAGCTTTGTCCTTTCGTTTCTTCTTCTTGCGATTAAGCACCGCTTGTAATGGTCCAGAATTCGCAGATATAAATTTCGGAATGAACATTGTTAATGTTCTAGGAAGGAAATTGTAATGGCACGATCTTGACTTATCAAATTACCAGAATATCTCGAAAAAGGCCGAATCATCAAGAAATATTTTTTTGATATTTGGAGATCAAAGAGAATATAAGAGTCGTGTAACATAGCACATGATGACGTTATGATCTGTGAATCATTATGTTCCATTTAGAAACTCAGCATGAATTACTGTAATATAATCACGTTGATCAAGTGTCATTATATTATACTAGTTCATGCTTCAGTTCCCAACACTACTTCAAAAATATTCTTTTTTTAAATTCGAAAGTTTCAGAATTTAGAAACTAAAATAGTTTCTTTTATGATGTAATACAGACAGCACGAAGAGGTAAATGATTTCAGATAAGAATAATTATGGAAATATCTTCAGAAATATGGAGGATATTTATAATGAAAGATACGATGATATCTTAGAATGTCTAATATCAGAGGATGATGAAGGATATTGTCCGCAGGGGTTTAGAGTCAGGAGCAAGGTATTCGTTAATGACTTCAGCAAGTACTGAATCATTTGGATTCTTTGAAGGCAGGTTCAGCCTTTGTGATTTGTCCACAGCCTCCTTCATACTTTGCTCAATCCATTTTCCAGTTTCAAAGCTTCTCTTTTTCTGAGCTTTGCCAATATACTATCCTTTATCATCCAATTTTTTACTGTTAAGGTCATTTACAGTTTTTGCTGCTTCATCAGCATTTTTCAAAATTTTGAGAACTGGTTCGCAGTTTAGGGTGTTTTTCAGAAACTTCACATTCAAAGTATATAAGTCCAGAAGATAGACACATATAATTGTTGGCGTAGACATGCTGCGAGACTTCAAAATACTGATTGCTAATTTCCGATGATTCGTATGGCAATTCTCGTTACAAGATGCAGATGAGTAAATGATGGGGTTTTGATAAATATAAAGATTTTTTGGAAATTCAAAGATCAATGAAGTTGTTAATAAGTTTACTGCTAATGTGGCGAGATATGAAAGGTTCCCCGGTAATAATGATGAAGGGGTAATCATTATAATAAGGCTTATTCGAATGAACAATTGAAGTTGGTTTGCTGGAGCTGTGACAAAACTGTCTATTTTGAAACGGAATTGAAAAGTTATTTTAGCTAGTAAATGCCAAAGGGTCTAACACGGATACGTGTCGAACTATGACTTGGGTTTTGAGAGTTTTTCAGGTGTATAACTGTGGGTAACATGTGGTTGGATCATCATCTCAATTGTTCCTTAGTTGAAGTGTCTTCAGGAATTTCGAAGGTTTTGAGCACATATTGTAATCGTTAATACATATGATGTTCTAACACAGTTTTGAAGTCAAAGTATAGCTTTGAAAGATATAGGAATCTAAGAGTGATGATACTGGTTATATTTCGAATTGAATTATGCGATTTCAAAATCAGAATATGTAATTGAATTTGAATGAGTATGATTGTTTTGATTTATATGAAAGAATGGATATTGTTGTGAAAGTAGGAAGTATAGTTGATGATTTGCTGAATCAGATTCGAAGAATGTAATGTATTAATTGTGAATTTATATATCTCTCGGGTATTACCTACCCGTTAAAAAAAATATCACAATTAATATTTTGTACATGATAAGGCTAAAAAGGAACATATATTTCATAGCAATATCCCTCCTAAATAATAGGTTTTCATATGTAATTGTATTATATTTTCATTGTAATTGTTTAAATAAATAAGTGCGAAGACAAAAGGCGAAAACGAAGATTTGAAGACACAAACGTCCAAAAAGCTCAAATGTTCAAGATACAATTCAAAAGGTTCAATTTATTGATGAAAAACGTCTAAAAATGACAAGAGTACAAGTTACAAAACGCAAAGTACAAGATATTAAATTGTACGCAAGGACGTTCGAAAATCCGGAACCGGGACATGAGTCAACTATCAACGCCCGACGCAACGAACTAAAAATTACAAGTCAACTATGTACAAGAATATAATATAATATTTAAATAATTATATAAATTATTTATATATTATATATATTTAAAAATTATGTCGACAAGCTATGAAACAAATGATCCTGAGCTGGATTTTCAAACTCCGCGAGTCGCGGAGTTTGAAGGCTAAAAACTCCACGACTCGCGGAGCTGTCAGAAATCAAAACTCCTATAAAAGGTCACGAATTCTGCAAGTAAAAATAACATAATAATAATAAAACTCCCTAGTATAATATATATATATATATATATATATATAAAATATAGATTAGTGTTATATTAGATTAGTTCGGGTTATGTAAAGGTTATTTTACGGGTTTTTAAAGTCGGAGCTCTGTCCGTGTACTACTACGCGATAAATAATCAATGTAAGCTATGTTCTCCTTTTTAAATTAATGTCTCGTACTTAAGCTATTATTATGCTTATTTGAGCCGAAGTAATCATGATGTTGAGCTAAATATTAAAGACGGGGTAATTGGGTTTTGTACCATAATTGGGGTTTGGACAAAAGAACGACACTTGTGGAAATTAGACTATGGGCTATTAATGGGCTTTATATTAAATTAACGATACCTCGTTAATTTAATATAAAGGTTATGATTTGACGTATCTATATATAACCACATATGCTTAATCGGATACGATGGGCGGGATATTTATAAGTACGAATTATTGTTCATTTGACCGGACACGGGGATGGATTAATAGTCAATGGACTCATTAAAACAGGGGTGGATTACATTCAAGGGTAATTGGTGTAATTGTTAACAAAGTATTAAAACCTTGGTTTACACACAGTTGATAACCTGGTGTATTCATTAAGCAAAGTATTAAGACCTTGTTACAGTTCGAATCCCCAGTTAGTTGGAATATTTGACTTCGGGTATAAGGTTAAATTTGCCGAGCAGATTATAATTATGACCGATGAACTATTATGAACAAAAACCAGATAGGTTACAAATACATCCAGGACAAAGGACAATTAACCCAGGACAATAAATTAAAATCAAAACGTTAAACATCATGGTTACGGAAGTTTAAATAAGCATAATATATTTTATTTCATTTTTCCTCGTACTTTTATTTATTGTCATTGTAATTATTGTTATTTATTTTATATTGTTAGTTAAATATCGTCATTTACTTTACGCTTCGCTTAAAATATAAAATCGACAAACCGGTCAATAAACGGTAAAACCCCCTTTTATATATTATTAATATAATATATTTTGTACGAATATAATTGTTTAAAATATAGTGTGAAATAAGCCAGCTCCCTTTGGAACGAACCGGACTTACTAAAAACTATACTACTCTACGATTAGGTACACTGCCTATAGTGTTGTAGCAAGGTTTAGGTATATCCCATTTGTAAATAAATAATTAAAACTTGTGTAATTTATAACGTATTTCGTAGTAAAATATAGTACTATCACGTATCCCCACGATACCACATCAAGTTTTTGGCGCCGCTGCCGGGGACTTGGCGAAACGCTATATTTTTAATATATATTTGTATAAATATATTTTTAGAAAAACAATATCAAATTTAAAAAAAAAACCGAAAAAAAAATAAAAAATATATATAAATCTAGTTTTACGATTTTTATTTATAAAATTATAAAGTAGTTCTATTTTTATTTTAGTTTTTAAATATAAGTTTTTATTATATAAATATTTAGATTTTAAAACAGAAAAATATAAAATAAAAAAAAAACACGTCGAATTAAAAACTGTACCAGAGTTGAATTTTGGAACCCCGCGACTCGCGGGGTTTGCTGCTTGAAATACCGCGACTCGCGGAGACACTCTGACACACGTGACAGAACCCTAATTTCACATTAATTACGGATTTTATTATTATTATTATTAATAAACCCTAATTAGTTTAATTATTATAATTAGTTTAAGTTTTTTTAATTAAATTGTATTTTAAATTTTAATTAGTTTTATTATATGTAAAATTAATAGTTTTAATAAATAAATAATATAAAAATAATATTTTTATAAAAATTGTACTTTTTACAACTTTTTGTATATTTTTATATTTTGTCCCTTTTTAATCATTTTAGCGTAATATTTGTATTTTTAGCTCATATTTAGTTTTAAACTTAGTTTTTGCCATAGTTATTTTTACTTCTAGATTTTTAGGCTTTGCCGTAAAATCCCTTAAGTACTTTTTCTTTAGACTAAGATTTAGGTGCTTTATAATTTTGCGACGCCGTTTTTATATTTTAGTACCTTTTTAAGTTATTACCATTTGGGATATAGTTTTTCTTTTAAGCTTTAATATTTTTAGACGCAACTTTTAATTCTTAGTTTTTAATTCCTTTTTAAGTTACGACGCGCTATTTTCTTATTTTTATTTTTCGATGTTTTTCGACGCGCATTCTTTTTCTTTCTTATTTCTCGACGCTTTAGTTTTTAGGACTTAGAAATTTTCTCTATTTCTTATCTAATATCTCAAACAGAAAGAAAAGTTATTTAAGTGGTTAAATTAATGGACGTTGACAATTTTCTGCTTCGTAGTAATAGTTGGATTTGTTAGTGGCTGAGTTGTGAGCTTCCGATTTAAAGGGTTCTGGCTCCCTGCTGCATCTTTTGGCTATTCGAAACGTGGGCAAAAGCAGAAAAGTCTATTAATTGGACAACTTATATAAGTTTTTCTATTTTTATAACTAATAGGATAATTAGTAAATGCACCACATTGTAGCTAAAATTTGGCCATCGCAATAAAATGGAAAATTTTGAAAACAAGGCTATGGAAACTCTTTTTGATATCCAAAATCAATTAAATCAATACTCTCAAACGAGTGTTGATAACAATTCGTTCGGTCAATCTTGGATCACGAATGACGAAACAATAACTGATTGCGAAATCTGTGGAGATTATCACTCAACATGGGAATGTTATTATTACGTTCCTATAAAAAATACGCACCCACGGAACCTGAATGGAATGATTATGAAGAATACAATTCAAATTGGGATTATTCCCAAGAATATATCCAAACTCAACAACCAGTAGACGAGGAAAATTACGTGTCTGAAAATTTATTAGACAATATGAAAATCAAACTCGAAGAACTCAATGCTCAAAATGAACAAATGAGAGAGTTTGTAAACCGGCAAGCTGAAACTCTATCAGACTACACACCTGTTGATCTGAGGAGTCGTGTGCAAGAAAATCTCATATCATCGAATTTTGATGAATTCGAGAGCTCCGAAATCACCAACTATCCCGATGATACTTTTTATTCAGTCTTACCAATTTCACAACATATCGACACATTAGCCTCTACCGACGAAATCATCGATCCATCAATGGATAAAGAAGAAGTAAGGGTAACAAATTGGTACTCTTGGGAATACGATAACGCTGAAAATTTTACCCCCAAGGCCAAACCGAACTTCACCATTCCACAACCTTCCAACCCAATATTCTCAATAGACGAGTCATCCACCGGAAATGAACTACGAGCTGTAATAGATAATGACACCTCGAATTTCACCCAATTGGGTAATAGAGGTGAAAACTTTGACGTCGAGAATAAAAGGAAGGAAACGTTAGAAATTGTCCACCCTATAATATGTATGTCGGTGTATATCGATCCATTTGACCAAGAATCAAAAAAGAGACATATCCATTTACTAAAAGCTACACTTAAAAAAGAATTAAGTAGTGACGATCGGGTGGGTCTAAACTTTAAACCCATTAATATATTTTATACCACCCGAGATGTAAATAACTGGCTCACTATTTTAATTCGTGGAACTTATTCTACCGACTTCACATGTCGTCAGCTAAGTGTGGGGAAGTTTAACCCCACTTAACGTTAAATTAGGGGTTCGGATTAGTGCATAACTCGTTAATAAACATGCATAATAAATTAGGGTAAAAGACGCATTTTTAAAGATTAGCAAACAGTTCAGAAAAGCAAACGTTTTTGAAGAAAAATATGTGTGATAAAACAAGAAGAAATGAACGATGAGCCGCGCCATCTATCATTTGACGAGCTTTGTAATTACAAACTGGGTATTTTCAATCACTTTTCTACACTAATCACCCTCATGAATTTATAATTAGAGTCTGATTTCATGCAAATGAGGGCATTGCATGATCTCAAGTGTGGGGAAGGGTTATAAATTCTCTCGGGTTTATACTTGGCTTATTTTCTAAATTTTATGAAAATTTGAAAAATTTTAAACTAAATGAATTTAAAATCATGTTTATATATATTTATAAACGATGAAAATTAGGTGTTAATACCGAAATTATCGTTACCTCGGAAAGGACATAAATTGAGAAACACCCTAAAACGATTGAATTCATTTAAAATGGAATAAAGGAGAATAAAAAGGCAAAGAAAGAAACAAAGTGTGGGGAGAATGTACCAAGTTATTCAATTAAAAACTATCTATCACATGTTTTTGTAAAGTTATTGCAGGTGCTTTTATGTTGGACTAAATTGACTGTTTTACCCGCAATATTATAATAAAGATAAAAGAAAAGATGGATCTACACGATGAATCAATTCCATCATTAAAAGGAAGTAAAGTCTTCCGAAAAAGACACGCGCTTCTTGATTTAGGTCAAGAAGTTGTCGTCCAGACCAGCTGTAGGTTGACGAAAAATCTAGAAAAGTCATCACTAAAATCAGCAGGAAATCCACGGACCTCAGCATAAAACAGGGTCGCCAAGTGGTCAGATTTATCCCAACCATGAGAAGGATTTATCTCGTATAATGGGGGGGCACCGTGCAAATTAGCTTGATAAGACTAATGAATCAGATCCCCAGAAAGGATAATCTCCTTAAAGATTAAAAATCAGCTTTTAAGACTGATATTACTCAATCCTTGAGATTGACCTTAATGATTGAGAATTCAAACTCATGGAATTCAATGATATCTAAACTCGAGCTTGAACGAGAAAATATTTTGATCAAAAATTACAAACCGATTTATTTTCTGAAAACCTATTTTCAATGCGTTCATTACCATTGAACGTAAAATCCTAGGAATTCACCTGGAATTCATTAGGTCACCTGAACCAAATCAGGTATCAACCGTAAGAACGGTGGTTGCATAGCATGGTCGAAGACAGGACCTTGTGCCAGACCGAAAAATTCCTAGGGTGAGCTTTACTATTGCTCCTACAAAGGATAGTAATTGCGTCCGACACGTTATAGACCATAATTAAAAGCATGTCAGGGGACATTGCCTTAACAGTTGCTTGTTCAACGCTTTCCTTTACAACCGGACGGTAGTTTATCGAAAGGTAATATACGGAACAAGTATACTGGACGTGTTGCTTTCCTAATACAAGGTTAGCAAGTGGGTGACACAAAACCACAAGTGTTGAGCTAAAATTTTCAAATCTGAAACCCATACAACCCACAAAAATATTTTGCAAACACCGGTGAAGGGTTATTCCGGAAAACGTGTCTAGGGTAAAAGCTAGATTGAATTTTTAAAAGATCAAATGTTTTCATAAAGATCCAATTTCCTAACGGATCTAAATTTTCATAGTCATGTGGGACTGTAAACCGCCTTTCAAATGTGCACTTTGCTTTGGAAACCGAAAGTAAATCGGCTATTTGATTGCAAGTGTCGTTGACCTAAACCCGAGGCAACTGTGGATGACACACCCACCTATAACCATGGTTCTATCGTTACTATCATTGTTTATACTACCATATCAAAATCACTGATGTACAAAATATGATGAATAAAAAAGTGATTCATGTATGTTTTTATTTCAAGTTCTGTATTGCTTGAGGACAAGCAACGCTCAAGTGTGGGGATGTTTGATAAGGCTAAAAAGGAACATATATTTCATAGCAATATCCCTCCTAAATAATAGGTTTTCATATGTAATTGTATTATATTTTCATTGTAATTGTTTAAATAAATAAGTGCGAAGACAAAAGGCGAAAACGAAGATTTGAAGACACAAATGAGACGACCCGACCCAATCCATAGGGACGAATACAATAACATATGATAACATTGCGAGGTACTTGACCTCTATATGATACATTTTACAAACGTTGCATTTATTCTTAAAAGGCAAACTATCATTACATCAATATTTGACATTTTCGTTTAACATTTCATAATATCCAAATGACCTAATCTGTCATTTACTTATTTATATTCTCTATTGAACTCCAATGACTCGAATGCAACGTCTTTGTATCATGGCTTAAAAGGTCCCAAGTAGTATCCTTAACATGAGCTAATGCACAGCGGAAGACTTAATTCATACCTGAGAATAACATGCTTTAAAACGTCAACATAAAGTTGGTGAGATATATAGGTTTGATGCTAGCAGCGTTATAACAATGGAACACAAGATTTCATATATAAACATTTTAATAAAAATATTCTAAGTGGTTGAGCACTTGGTAACCATACTTAACATTTAATCACGTCGCATATTCCCTTTATTATGAAATCTTACTACACCGTACCAAGGTGTAGTCACGAAACGAAGTACTGTGCAACCGTTAAATACTGGTCGTCCAGTCCGGTTGGGGTTGTCAGGCCCGATAGATCTATCAACAGGATTCGCGTTTACAATACCGCTGTAAATAACAGTTACCAAGCTACAGGGAAGTATGCCAGTGGTACAACTCAACGTAGAATATATTTTTCAGTTACTTGTGTCCATATCGTAAAATATAAAACACATGTATTCTCATCCCAAAATATTTAGAGTTTAAAAGTGGGACTATATACTCACTTTTGTCTTGAAGATATGTAATTTCGACTTGGTCTCCGATTGATATCACGAACCTATCCATATATAATATATCAAAACCTTTTCTTTTTAAACAATCGTCACATATATATACTTATAATACTTTTAATACTTTTAATAATTCCTTAGTCCATAGTTAGCAGTCCGATGTTAGTAATTCAATTTTAATGGTTCATATTTAGTTGTTTAATAAACCCCCAATGAAATAAATAAAACCCCCATCGTATATGTATTGGTCGAGATTAATCTTGACCCATGGTACCGGTGTTGTCAAATGACGTGTTGCGTACATAAAGTACCGGTGTTGTCAAATGACGTGTTGTGTACAATCATGGGATCTTATGATTAATCTTCTCGTATTGTTTACGGGTGATCCTGAACCATATAAAATTAAATTATGAGTACATATGTATAAAATATCATGTTACTTTAGGAAGATGTGATTTATTTAATTTTCTCCAATTATTTTCGTGGCTAAACTAGTCTTGGATATCCGATTTTGTTTTGGTCATAATTTCTTCGTTACAACTCCGTTTTCGTTGATTCAACTTTCCACTTCCTTGGATCGAGTCCCTCTTTAAGAATATGAACTGTAAATACCTTAGTTTGTATTTGAAATCATAGGTCATAGGTCAAATTTTGGTGAAACTTATGAAGTTAATCATTTTTGTTACAAAAACATCATTTAATGACCATTTTTCTAAAAATACTTATACTATGAATTAAATCATGAAATTTTTATGTGTTAACATATTCATAAGAAATATCATTTTTCCAGAATATAAACCTCCAATTCAAAGTTCAAGATGGTTTTTAATTATCCAACCCAAAACAGCCCCCGGTTGCACTCCGACGTCATAAAAACAGTTTTTTAAGGTATTCTTTGAAAAACCAAGTTATACCTTGTTAAATTAGCATATATTTAAGTTATATTACAGGTCTTGAAGTATTTTAAAAGTTAAGTTAGAAGGATCTATTTAGTTTGCAAACAAGTTTGAAATCATTCAAACTATGTTTTTGTTGTTAAAATTGTATACCATACAATAAGATAGCTATATATATATGAATCGAATAAGGTTATGAACAAAGTTACTACCTCAAGTTACTTGGACAAGATTGCTGTAAAAGAAGAGTAAAAACCTAGAACCAAAAGAGTGATGAAATTGGATGAAAGATTGGAAGCAACTTAAGACATAAACTTGAATTGAAAGTTGTATTTTTGTAGTGTTTTTGTTGATCTTTTTATGGTGGTGTTTAAGGTGATTCTTGAGAGGATTTTTGCTGGAGTTCTTAGAGAGACATGAGGCTAGTAAGTGTGTGTGTTTAGCTAGAGAAATGATGTTCCAAAAATTGAAAATGGATGCATGTATTTATGGTGGTGTAAAAGGTGTATAAATTTGTAATTTTGTGAAAAGATCTTTTAATCATGTGAAATTGTCATACTAAATAACAAAAGTAGTTACCTTATACATAAGGCATGAACAAGGGCTGGTTGGTGGTGATTTGATGTGTATATACCAATAGTAAATACGTATAGAAGCTAGGTATGATACGAGTACATATACTCTAGATATACGTATAGAAATCTTGTGAAAAATGGAATGAGGATTCAAATATAGCTATCTTTTGTGAATATACTTATATTGTTTTATGTATTTAAGTCTTTAAAAGTGATTAAATACATTATATATACGATATATGTATAAACATTATAGGTCGTAAGTATTTATGTCAAATAACGTTACGTATAGTTATCGTTTTGAAAGCTTAAGTTAGTAGTTTCAAAATATACTTATAACTTATTGTTATTAATACAAAATGAGATATTTAAACATCCTTAAATCATGTTAAATATGTATATATACATATATATACACAAACGTATAATTAACATATATTGTATAGTTCGTGATATCATCGGTCAAACTAGACGGTTAAACGTTATGTAAAACTCTTTTCAAAATCATAAATCTCAACAATTTAGATTGCTTATCATGTTGGTAAGTTTTAATTTATGTAAATATTAATCTTATAAGTGTAAAACGATCGGAAAAATCCGGGTCGTTACAGTACCCACCCGTTAAAGAAATTTCGTCCCGAAATTTGGTAGAGGTTGTCATAAATAACAATAGGAATGTTTTCATGACGAATATGAGGTATTAATAGAGTTTTATCATTATTGGAAGATATGGATAAAACGATTCGATCATGTGAAGCGCACGAGTGAAGCTATCACAAAAGAATGAAATGAGTGAATATAGAATTGTTTTAACCGATGTCGAGATTAGGATTGATTTCCAGAATTTAAGGGATTTAAAGAAAATCTTATGTAATAAGATTTGGTTCTTCGATGATTTAGAAAACAGGATCTCCTTTGATTTAATGCGATAATCTGTTTCGATTTCTTTGTCGGATATTTCACTATAAATCCACCTCCTTCCCTTTCTTACTTCCATACCTCACATCTCTTACTCTTCCTCCTCTAATTCATACCTTAAGGTATCCTTTAAAATGCTTCATCCCGTTCTGATTTTTGTTATACTTCTAACTTTCATATCTTTCATTCTTCTCTTTCATCTACCGCTAGAAGAATCTATTCACTTTTATGATTTTCTTGGAATTATAATGTTTCTAATTCTCCCGTGTCTTTACGTCGCCATACGTATTGATACACACGGTTTGTAGTTTCTGGGTGGTTATTGGGTTTCATATCTTTCCTTATATTTCGATGCTCCTGCTTCTGTTTTCCATAATCATTGTCATCCATAGTTAATACTCTCTCCTATTTGCTGTAATCTATACCCCAATTTCTATTTTGGGACTTTGTCCCTTCGTTTCTTCTTCCCGTCCTTGAGTCAAGTGATCAATAGTTCGAAATTCGTAGGTATAAAATTCGGAATGAACATAGCTAATGCTCTAAGAAAGGAATGGTAATGGCACGATTTTGATTTGTCAAATTACCAGAATATCCAGGAAAATAGAACTATCAAGATGATTTGTTCTTAATATGTTTCAGAATTGGATAGAATGTAAAAGTCGTGTAACATGGCACATGATGACGGTACTGTGAATCATCATATTCCATTAGAAACTTAACATGACTTACTGTAATATAATGAAGTTGATCAAGTTTCATTATATTATACTAGTTCATGCATCAGTTCCCAACACTGCTTCAGAACATTCATATTTTAAACTTGAAGGATTTAGAAACTAACACAGTTTCCTTTATATTGTAACGCAGATATTACAGAGAGATAAATGATTTCAGATAAGGATAGTGGTGAAAATATCTTCAGAAATATTGAGGATATTTATAATGAAAGATATGATAATATCTTGGAATTTCTAATGTCGAAGGATGATGATGAAGATTGACCCGTAAGGGTTTAGATTCAGAAGCAAGGTGTTTCCTACAGAATCGTCATAATTCTTTATGTACAAGTTTAGTCCTTGTAACTTGTTCAGAGTCTCCTTCATGGTTTGTTCAATCCGGTTTTCAGTACCAATTTTCTATCGAGCGTTCCTAACACTTCCTTCTTTTATCATCAACATTTGGTCATTAAGACCTTCTACAACATGCTGCTTCGTCAGTATTTTCAAAGTTATCGGATCTGGGTCATTGGTTATCAAACCAAGATGGTTTAAGGAGAATTGTATTTTTAGATGATTAAACGCTGATGGTAATATGATGGAATATAAAAGGTTCTCCGGTAACGATGGCGAAAGAACAACGTATATATATATATCGAGATTGTAATAAGAGTAGTCTTACTGAGATATCGAAGTGGAGCTGTGACAAAATTAGTTAATTGAAAAGGAATCGCGTGATTGTTTTTGCTAATGGATGATAAGGAATTCGATGCGGATACGTTTTAACTATAACTTCGAGTTCAAAAATTTTTAGGTGCATAACTGTATGCATAAATCTTTATTCCGTAGACGAGGTGCGGCTGGTTGAACTTCTCGATCGAGATGTTTTCAAGAATCATGAAAAGTTGTGAATGCGAATTGTAATCGTCAAGATACAAATGAGGTTTAAAATAGAATCAAGTGGCAAACTTGAAGGATTGTTTAGTTTCATATGTAATAATCATCATTTTAACTCATTTTTAATTGTCCAAAGTTAGCAGTCCAATAGTTCGATTGTCCAATGGTTCAATAAATTCATATATGAACTAAATATATAATATTCGAATTACTTAATACGTATCGTGACCCGTGTACTGGTCTCGGTGTCGATCACAACTCAAAGTATATATATATTTTGGAATCAACTCCGACCCTGTATAGCCAACTCCCACCTTCACATATAGAGTGTCTATGGTTGTTCCGAAATATATATATAGATGGATCAATATGATAAGTCGAAACCTTGTATACGTGTCCCGTTATTTAAAATGCGTAAAATAAATAAATATATATCATGACCCATTATACAACGTGTTGTCTCAGAATTAATCCGACGTGTTGTTGTACATGTGTCCCGACGGTATGTAAAGTACAGAAATTAAAATTGCAAGAATGTAAATTGCGATAAATTAAATATTAATCAGTTAGCTGGGAACAGTTAGCCGGAACAGTTAGCGTGTAATCCTATCACAATTTCAATTAATTAATTCATCTGTTTCTAACAATTTTTATTTTGCCAATGTTTCTTCATTATGCCACTTGTTGGATTCGGATAGGTAAAAATCCAAATATGAAATTTAAATGGAAATGGTTAATCTGGGGTGAACGGATACGTATATCGGTAATTGTAAGTAGGATAATAAATGATCGTTGAATCAGATTCGAAGAATGTACAGTGTAACTTGTTAATGTGAATTCTAAATATTCCTTGGGTACTACCCACCCGTTAAAATATTTTCATCATTAACAGTTTGTACGAATGAAATTTTTAATTATAATCTTTATGAAAATATATTTGCATATATATTTTCTTCGGAGGTAACTATGAATTTAATGAGTCAATAAAATATTCAACTCATTTGATTTATCGTTATTACTAGATTACATAATCTCCAAAACATTAGAGATTACATAGTCGTCATGTCGAACGAAGAACAATACGTAAAGAAGAGGTAATCGGTGTAGAATGATATGTAGAACAAAGATCATATTCGAAGTTCAGATGATGATGTTAAGGTACGTGGTGCGGATGTGATTGTTGGTGGTGGTAATGATACGGTTGGTGTTGATGCTGATGATGTCGTTGACGTCGATGATGCTACTGGTACTGAAGATTGCGAGGTTGATGTTGTTAACGGTACTGGTTATGCTACTGGTGCTGCTGCTGGTGTTTGTAACCTTCGCACCGTGTTCTCCAAAGCCGTCACACGAGCGCGAAGTTCGTTAATTTCTGCTAGTACACCAGGATGATTGGCGGTTGGAGTGAGCGAATGAACAAGATCCGAAATATGGGATAGGATATAATCGTGACGAGATACTCGAGAAATGAGAGAGAAAATGGTTTCTCGAACAGGTTCGCCGGTAAGTGCTTCAGGTTCGTCGCCAATGGGGCAATTCGGTGGGTGAAAGGGATCACCTTCTTCTTGTCTCCAATAATTTAGTATACTACGAACCCATCCCCAATTCATCCAGAATAGATGATGAGAAATTGGTTGATCCATTCCAGTGACGCTGCCTTCGGAGCCCGAATGGAAATCCATATCAGCGTAGCTGTCGGAGTCGGAGGAATTCGAACTGGACGCGGAGTTCATCTTGTACAGTCGGGGAAATGAATTTTTGGTTTGGAATAGATTATAGGAGTTGGGTTTGGTATTCTTCAATACATAATTTACATATGTATTTATAATACTCAAAATCCCGTGAATTACGGAGAATCTTTGAAATTCGTCAGGCAATGTCTATAGCAACAGATACGCTAGGATACGAATTTTGTCTATACACTATCGATGCACCAAATGCAGTAAGACGTGTCTAGACTTAAGAATACTAAGCAGGCGATTCTTAAGGATGATAAGCAGATGATTTTCGACTAGATATGATAAGCAAAACTTTTGACATGTAGACACGGTCAAAGTCCAGACTCACTAATGCATCCTAACAACTACCAGTTAGACACACTAATGCAAGGCCTGGTTCGCTAAGACCAACGCTCTGATACCACATGAGACGACCCGACCCAATCCATAGGGACGAATACAATAACATATGATAACATTGCGAGGTACTTGACCTCTATATGATACATTTTACAAACGTTGCATTTATTCTTAAAAGGCAAACTATCATTACATCAATATTTGACATTTTCGTTTAACATTTCATAATATCCAAATGACCTAATCTGTCATTTACTTATTTATATTCTCTATTGAACTCCAATGACTCGAATGCAACGTCTTTGTATCATGGCTTAAAAGGTCCCAAGTAGTATCCTTAACATGAGCTAATGCACAGCGGAAGACTTAATTCATACCTGAGAATAACATGCTTTAAAACGTCAACATAAAGTTGGTGAGATATATAGGTTTGATGCTAGCAGCGTTATAACAATGGAACACAAGATTTCATATATAAACATTTTAATAAAAATATTCTAAGTGGTTGAGCACTTGGTAACCATACTTAACATTTAATCACGTCGCATATTCCCTTTATTATGAAATCTTACTACACCGTACCAAGGTGTAGTCACGAAACGAAGTACTGTGCAACCGTTGAATACTGGTCGTCCAGTCCGGTTGGGGTTGTCAGGCCCGATAGATCTATCAACAGGATTCGCGTTTACAATACCGCTGTAAATAACAGTTACCAAGCTACAGGGAAGTATGCCAGTGGTACAACTCAACGTAGAATATATTTTTCAGTTACTTGTGTCCATATCGTAAAATATAAAATACATGTATTCTCATCCCAAAATATTTAGAGTTTAAAAGTGGGACTATATACTCACTTTTGTCTTGAAGATATGTAATTTCGACTTGGTCTCCGATTGATATCACGAACCTATCCATATATAATATATCAAAACCTTTTCTTTTTAAACAATCGTCACATATATATACTTATAATACTTTTAATACTTTTAATAATTCCTTAGTCCATAGTTAGCAGTCCGATGTTAGTAATTCAATTTTAATGGTTCATATTTAGTTGTTTAATAAACCCCCAATGAAATAAATAAAACCCCCATCGTATATGTATTGGTCGAGATTAATCTTGACCCATGGTACCGGTGTTGTCAAATGACGTGTTGCGTACATAAAGTACCGGTGTTGTCAAATGACGTGTTGCGTACAATCATGGGATCTTATGATTAATCTTCTCGTATTGTTTACGGGTGATCCTGAACCATATAAAATTAAATTATGAGTACATATGTATAAAATATCATGTTACTTTAGGAAGATGTGATTTATTTAATTTTCTCCAATTATTTTCGTGGCTAAACTAGTCTTGGATATCCGATTTTGTTTTGGTCATAATTTCTTCGTTACAACTCCGTTTTCGTTGATTCAACTTTCCACTTCCTTGGATCGAGTCCCTCTTTAAGAATATGAACTGTAAATACCTTAGTTTGTATTTGAAATCATAGGTCATAGGTCAAATTTTGGTGAAACTTATGAAGTTAATCATTTTTGTTACAAAAACATCATTTAATGACCATTTTTCTAAAAATACTTATACTATGAATTAAATCATGAAATTTTTATGTGTTAACATATTCATAAGAAATATCATTTTTCCAGAATATAAACCTCCAATTCAAAGTTCAAGATGGTTTTTAATTATCCAACCCTAAACAGCCTCCGGTTGCACTCCGACGTCATAAAAACAGTTTTTTAAGGTATTCTTTGAAAAACCAAGTTATACCTTGTTAAATTAGCATATATTTAAGTTATATTACAGGTCTTGAAGTATTTTAAAAGTTAAGTTAGAAGGATCTATTTAGTTTGCAAACAAGTTTGAAATCATTCAAACTATGTTTTTGTTGTTAAAATTGTATACCATACAATAAGATAGCTATATATATATGAATCGAATAAGGTTATGAACAAAGTTACTACCTCAAGTTACTTGGACAAGATTGCTGTAAAAGAAGAGTAAAAACCTAGAACCAAAAGAGTGATGAAATTGGATGAAAGATTGGAAGCAACTTAAGACATAAACTTGAATTGAAAGTTGTATTTTTGTAGTGTTTTTGTTGATCTTTTTATGGTGGTGTTTAAGGTGATTCTTGAGAGGATTTTTGCTGGAGTTCTTAGAGAGACATGAGGCTAGTAAGTGTGTGTGTTTAGCTAGAGAAATGATGTTCCAAAAATTGAAAATGGATGCATGTATTTATGGTGGTGTAAAAGGTGTATAAATTTGTAATTTTGTGAAAAGATCTTTTAATCATGTGAAATTGTCATACTAAATAACAAAAGTAGTTACCTTATACATAAGGCATGAACAAGGGCTGGTTGGTGGTGATTTGATGTGTATATACCAATAGTAAATACGTATAGAAGCTAGGTATGATACGAGTACATATACTCTAGATATACGTATAGAAATCTTGTGAAAAATGGAATGAGGATTCAAATATAGCTATCTTTTGTGAATATACTTATATTGTTTTATGTATTTAAGTCTTTAAAAGTGATTAAATACATTATATATACGATATATGTATAAACATTATAGGTCGTAAGTATTTATGTCAATTAACGTTACGTATAGTTATCGTTTTGAAAGCTTAAGTTAGTAGTTTCAAAATATACTTATAACTTATTGTTATTAATACAAAATGAGATATTTAAACATCCTTAAATCATGTTAAATATGTATATATACATATATATACACAAACGTATAATTAACATATATTGTATAGTTCGTGATATCATCGGTCAAACTAGACGGTTAAACGTTATGTAAAACTCTTTTCAAAATCATAAATCTCAACAATTTAGATTGCTTATCATGTTGGTAAGTTTTAATTTATGTAAATATTAATCTTATAAGTGTAAAACGATCGGAAAAATCCGGGTCGTTACAACAAACGTCCAAAAAGCTCAAATGTTCAAGATACAATTCAAAAGGTTCAATTTATTGATGAAAAACGTCTAAAAATGACAAGAGTACAAGTTACAAAACGCAAAGTACAAGATATTAAATTGTACGCAAGGACGTTCGAAAATCCGGAACCGGGACATGAGTCAACTATCAATGCCCGACGCAACGAACCAAAAATTACAAGTCAACTATGTACAAGAATATAATATAATATTTAAATAATTATATAAATTATTTATATATTATATATATTTAAAAATTATGTCGACAAGCTATGAAACAAATGATCCTGAGCTGGATTTTCAAACTCCGCGAGTCGCGGAGTTTGAAGGCTAAAAACTCCACGACTCGCGGAGCTGTCAGAAATCAAAACTCCTATAAAAGGTCACGAATTCTGCGAGTAAAAATAACATAATAATAATAATACTCCCTAGTATAATATAAATAAATATATATAATATATATATATATATAAAATATAGATTAGTGTTATATTAGATTAGTTCGGGTTATGTAAAGGTTATTTTACGGGTTTTTAAAGTCGGAGCTCTGTCCGTGTACTACTACGCGATAAATAATCAATGTAAGCTATGTTCTCCTTTTTAAATTAATGTCTCGTACTTAAGCTATTATTATGCTTATTTGAGCCGAAGTAATCATGATGTTGAGCTAAATATTAAAGACGGGGTAATTGGGTTTTGTACCATAATTGGGGTTTGGACAAAAGAACGACACTTGTGGAAATTAGACTATGGGCTATTAATGGGCTTTATATTAAATTAACGATACCTCGTTAATTTAATATAAAGGTTATGATTTGACGTATCTATATATAACCACATACGCTTAATCGGATACGATGGGCGGGATATTTATAAGTACGAATTATTGTTCATTTGACCGGACACGGGGATGGATTAATAGTCAATGGACTCATTAAAACAGGGGTGGATTACATTCATGGGTAATTGGTGTAATTGTTAACAAAGTATTAAAACATTGGTTTACACACAGTTAATAACCTGGTGTATTCATTAAGCAAAGTATTAAGATCTTGTTACAGTTCGAATCCCCAGTTAGTTGGAATATTTGACTTCGGGTATAAGGTTAAATTTGCCGAGCAGTTTATAATTATGACCGATGAACTATTATGAACAAAAACCAGATAGGTTACAAATACATCCAGGACAAAGGACAATTAACCCAGGACAATAAATTAAAATCAAAACGTCAAACATCATGGTTACGGAAGTTTAAATAAGCATAATATATTTTATTTCATTTTTCCTCGTACTTTTATTTATTGTCATTGTAATTATTGTTATTTATTTTATATTGTTAGTTAAATATCGTCATTTACTTTACGCTTCGCTTAAAATATAAAATCGACAAACCGGTCAATAAACGGTAAAACCCCCTTTTATATATTATTAATATAATATATTTTGTACGAATATAATTGTTTAAAATATAGTGTGAAATAAGCCAGCTCCCTGTGGAATGAACCGGACTTACTAAAAACTATACTACTCTACGATTAGGTACACTGCCTATAGTGTTGTAGCAAGGTTTAGGTATATCCCATTTGTAAATAAATAATTAAAACTTGTGTAATTTGTAACGTATTTCGTAGTAAAATATAGTACTATCACGTATCCCCACGCTACCACATCAGTACAAAAGAATTTTATTACAGTCTTTATGGAAATATATGTGTATATTTCTTCAGTTGTAATATAGATTTAATGAGTTAATATTAAATTAAACTCACTTGATTTATGTTTAAGGCTAGGATAGATAATTTCTAAACTTTAGAAATTACATAATCGTCATAGAATGTTTTCTCAATGAAGTTATGAATCAATACTTCATCGTTGTGGTATTCCTTAGTATCTACAGGGCGTATGATGTCGATGCTCATGGGACAGATTGTGAAGTTGAGGTTTGCGATGCGGTTGTTGTTGGTGGTGGTAATGGTACTGTTGATGTTGTTGATGGTGGTACTGGTTATGTTGCTGGTGCTGCTGCTGGTGTTTGTAACCTTTGCACCATATTCTCCAAAGCCACTACCCGAGCGCGAAGCTCGTTGACTTCTTCTATTACACCGGGGTGATTGTCGGTTCGGACGAGCGGATAAATAAGATCTAGAATTTGGTGTAGTATATAATCATGACGAGATACTCTGGAAATGAGAGAGAAAATGGTGTTTCGAACAGGTTCGCCGGTAAGTGCTTCAGGTTCTTCGCCAAGAGGGCAATGTGGTGGATGGAAAGGATCACCTTCTTCTTGTCTCCAATGATTAAGGAGGCTACGAACCCATCCCCAATTCATCCAGAATAGATGATGACTAATTGGTTGATCCATTCCGGTCACACTGCTTTCGGAACTTGAGTGGGATTCCATTTTGAAATCCGAGGAACTTGAACTGATGACGAATTCCATTTCGTACGATTTGATAAAGGATTTTTCGATATGAAATGATTTTTCGGCTATTGGGTGGTATTCTAATTATATAGAGCAAAAGGTTTCATAGATTACGGAGGAATTTACGGAATATGTCAGGCAAAGTTTACGATAATAGATACGATAAGATATGATTTAGCAGATACGCTAAGATATGAATTTTGTCTATATACTATTCATGCAATCAATGCAGCAAGACGTGTCTAGACTAAGAATGATAAGCATGTAATTTTCTAAGGATGGTAAGTAGATGATTTCCGACTAAAATGATAAACAAAACTTTTGACATGCAGACACGGTCGAAGTCCAGACTCACTAATGTATCTTATAAACTATCAGTTAGACACACTAATGCAAGACCTGGTTCGCTAAGACCACCGCTCTGATACCAACTGAAATGACCCGTTCATATACATTATAAACGATTCACAATAGTTGATTACATCGCGAGGTATTTGACCTCTATATGATACGTTTTACAAACATTGCATTCGTTTTCAAAAGACAAACTTTCTTTACATCAAAAATTGACGGCATGCATACCATTTCATATTACATCCAACTATAATTGACTTAATATTAATCTTGATGAACTCAATGACTCGAATGCAACGTCTTTCAAAGTATGTCATGAATGACTCCAGGTAATATCCTTAAAATGAGCTAATGCACAGCGGAAGATTTCTTTAATACCTGAGAATAAACATGCTTTAAAGTGTCAACCAAAAGGTTGGTGAGTTCATTAGTTTATCATAATCAATCATTTCCGTAATAGTAATAGACCACAAGATTTCAGTTTCCATAAATATCCATACACTCGCAAGTGTTTAAAAGTATTCTATAAGTTGTAGGCACCCGGTAACAAGCCTTAACGTTCATGTTTTACCCTCTGAAGTACACCAGATCAGGTGTGTTTAAAATAACCTCGAAGTACTAAAGCATCCCATAGTCAGGATGAGGTTTGTCAGGCCCAATAGATCTATCTTTAGGATTCGCGCCTACCGTACATAGACAAGTAGTTTAATGTTACCAAGCTAAGGGTATATTTCTTGTTTAAACCCACGTAGAATTAGTTTTAGTACTTGTGCCTATTTCGTAAAACATTTATAAAAATAGCGCATGTATTCTCAGTCCCAAAAATATATATAAAAAGGGAGTAATGAAACTCACAATACTGTATTTCGTAGCAATTATGTATATGACGGCACTGAACAAGTGCAGGGTTTGTCTCGAATTCACGAACGTATCAATATTGTGATTCAATATTGCAAGAAAGTACGTAGACGCAACGAAAATGATAAACGTTAGGTTGACCTCACGAGCAATACCCTCGATTAATACCCATAACCTCCATAGCTATAACCCATAATTTCCTTAGCTCTATCCCGTTTGAAAACTTATTTTGAAATCGTCTGAGTATAACTCTGTCGTTGTATTTTATGTATACTAATAATATCTTGAAATAATACAAAGAAAATATATATATGTAATTCGATTGAGAGAGTTTAGAGAAATATATTTTCAAGTTTCTATGAAAAAATGAAACCTATTGAATTCTATTTATAATAGATTTTTGAATTATTAAAGTGAATTATTAAAGTAAATTATTAAAGTATGAATTATTAAAGTGAATTATTAAAGTGAATTATTAAAGTATGAATTATTAAAGTGAATTATTAAAGTATGAATTATTAAAGTGAATTATTAAAGTATGAATTATTAAAGTGAATTATTAAAGTATGAATTATTAAAATGAATTATTAAAGTATGAATTATTAAAGTTAAAGTAAAGCAAAAGTAAAGTAAAGTAAAGGTAAAGTTAAAGTATAGTAAAAGTATAAAAACTATGTATGTATAATACGCGTATAAATATATATAATATTAATTTAAATCGTTATATATATTTAATAAAATAAAATATAAATATCGTTATCTTTATCATACTGGTTAAGTAATGAGTTGTCAAAAGTGATTCTAGATATTTATAAAAGTTATATACGTTTTAATAATAAAGTTCTTTTTAAATTGAAAACGTCTTTGTACGTTTGAAAATAGATTAATAGAATATTATGGAAACCAATTCTCCACTAACTTTTGTCTAACTTTCGTAAATGACACTTTATGTTTTTATTTATAAATAACTTTACAAATTATTCTGAATATCGTTAAGAGGAATAGATTTTCTCAAATCATAGTGGACCTCTCAATAGAGACTTGTAATCATAATTCAATATTTCTGATAATTCAATCATTTAATATATATTTTTTAATTTCGTCAAAAATCATATTGAAACAAATACGTTCGGGTAAAGTATTATACGTTTAATACTTTATTAATATTCTCAAGTTATAATATATATATATATATATATATATATATATATATATATATATATATATATATATATATATATATATATATATATCTATTTATATATAACGGTTCGTGAATCGTCAGAATTTGGTCGAGGTTATAATGAATGTATGAACACAGTTTAAAATTCTTGAGATTTAACTTAACAAACTTTGCTTATCATGTCGGAATAATATAAAGATTAAAGTTTAAATTTGGTCGAAAATTTTCGGGTCGTCACATAATAAATAGGTTGAAATCGTTTTTCAATCCTTTGTCCTAAAACGGCTCCCATTGCAAAATCACTTGCATCGCACATGAGTTCAAATGGTATATTCCAATTTGGAGTTATCATGATCGGCGCATTAGTGAGTTTTTCTTTAAGAATATTAAAAGATTTGATGCATTCTTCCGAAAATATGAATGGAGCATCCTTTTCTAGGAGTTTATTCATAGGAGTGGCAATTTTAGAAAAATCTTTTATGAAACGTCGGTAAAAACCGGCATGCCCTAGAAAACTCCTAACTCCTCTAACATTGGTGGGATGTGGAAGTTTAGCAATTACATCTACTTTAGCTCTATCCACTTCAATTCCTTCTTTTGAAATTTTATGACCAAGAACGATGACTTCTCTAACCATGAAATGACATTTTTTCCCAATTAAAAACTAGATTTGATTGCTCGCATCTAATAAGCATTCGTTCAAGGTTAACTACACATGTTTCAAAAGTATCACCGAAGACTGAAAAGTCATCCATGAAAACTTCCATGCATTCTTCTATCATGCCGTGAAAAATCGCCATCATGCACCTTTGAAAGGTTGTAGGGGCGTTGCATAGTCCAAATGGCATGCGTTTGTAAGCAAAAGTACCATAAGGGCACGTAAAGGTGGTTTTCTCTTGGTCCTCGGGTGCTATTAGAATTTAAAAATATCCGGAGAAACCGTCAAGAAAACAATAGTAACTATTTCCAGCTAATCTTTCCAACATTTGATCAATGAAAGGTAAGGGAAAGTGATCTTTTCTGGTGGCGTCCTTTAATTTTCTATAATCAATACAGGCACGCCATCCTGTTACAGTCCTAGTAGAAATAAGCTCATTATTTTCATATGTGATGACAGTATGCCACCCTTCTTAGGTACACATTGAACTGGGCTTACCCATGGACTATCAGAGATTGGATAAATTAAACCTGCATCTAGCAGTTTAATAATTTCTTTCTTAACAACATCTTTCATATTAGGATTTAGTCTTCGTTGGCGTTGCACATACTTTTTATGACCTTCTTCCATAAGGATTTTATGTGTGCAATACGAAGGACTTATGCCTTTAATGTCATGAATCTTCCATGCAATAGCTGGTTTATGAGCTTTTAGCACAGAAATGAGTTGAGATTTTTCATTTTCCGTAAGAGAAGACGATATTATCACATGTAATTCAGATTCACCATGTAAATAAGCGTATTCCAAATGGTTTGTAAGTGGCTTTAACTCTAATATCGGTGGTTCTTCTATTGATGATTTATATCGATATCTGTCTTCTTCTTTTAACATTTGAAGTTCTTCTGTTGTTGGTTCGTATCCATTAGCCATGAGTGTAGCTAACATTTCAGCTTCATCAATTGGTTCAGTTCCTTCACCTAAAGAACATTCTCCTGTTCCTTGTAATTCTGGAAATTCTTCTAACAATTCTGCATGTGAATCTATAGTTTGAATATAATAACATGTATCATCTGCAGATTGCGGTTGTTGCATGGGTCTATCAACAGAAAAGGTAACACTCTCGTCCTCAATACTTAGGGTTAGTTCCTTACCAAACACGTCTATTATTGCTTTAGCCATGTTTAAGAATGGTCTTCCTAATATGAGAGGAACTCGAGAATCTTCTTCCATGTCCAGAATAACAAAATCTACTGAAAATACTAAAGTACCAACTTTAACTAGCATGTTCTCCATTATCCCTCTAGGATATTTTACTGACCGATCTGCTAGTTGTATGCTTATTCGTGTTGGTTTCAATTCTCCAAGGTCTAGTTTAGTGTATAGTGTGTACGGCATTAAATTTATACTAGCACCTAAGTCTGCCAATGCTTCTATTGAACTAAGACTACCCAGAAAACATGGAATTGTGAAACTTCCGGGATCTGATAATTTTTCTGGTATCTTATTCAACAGCACTGCAGAACAATTAGCATTCATAGTAACAGCCGTGCGACGACCCGGAAATTTCTGACCAAATTTAAACTTAATCTTTATATTATTTCTGACACGATAAGCAAAGTCTGTAATATTTAAACCTCAAAAACCTTGAACAGTGTTTATGTATACATTTGACCTTTGACTATTCCCGACGATTCACGAACCATTGTGTGTAAATAAATATATGAATAAATATGTATATATATATATTAATTATTATAAATTAAAATATTATATGAGTTAATTAATTATGTAAATAAAATAATATATGATATTAAAATAAATCAATATATATATGTAAGGTGTATTGAATGAATATTTATATGGCTTCGAATTTATTTAGTAAACGATAATATCACTCGTTTGTCAGTCTATCGATAGTAAGCAAGTTAAATTCAAACTTATATAATTTTAAAATAAACGGTGATCCTAAAATGAGTTCTATACATTTTAGGCTTACTAAAAATGTATTTAAGATCTAGTTATTAAATTTTAACACTTTTTATACTTTACCCATAAATGAGAGGGACGGTTGATGTAATTTTTATTTAACAAATTAATGATTAAATTTTATACCATAATGACCAAAATAAATAAATATAGCTAATTTAAAAATCTGGGATTTTTTTGAAGACTCTTATCCGCCACTGATTTACAACGGAGCCCGATATAGCCAGTCCGTCTAAAACTGTCGGTCCAATGATATGATTATTACTCACATGCTTAAAATTAATTATTATTATATTATAATTAAAGTATTATATATTATATATTATTATTAGTATTAATTATTGTTAATTTTATATTTATTATAATCTTATATCTACTCCATCTCTATATGTACAAGAGATATATCAATCCGATCAACCATCTCCATTGCCGCCACCACCTCAACCACCGGATCACCTATCACCACCCTACAACACCACCGACTACTTTCTCCGGCAACCCGCTAATACCATCATGAACCATCCACCACTTCAACCTTAACCCCATATGATATCTCTTTTTCTAATGGGTTTTGTTTCCATTGTTACCCCAAACTATCGAACACCAAGGACCACTCTAAACCGCCTACTATACTTTCTGTTTTCTACATATGATTCAACCATCATCGAAGCTTAATCGAAACCCAAACACCACTTATGCAAAATTGCTTATGTGTCAATCATAAACCCACCACCTTTGAGAACCACCATAGACTTTATAGTTATTGCAAACCATTTACGAATTCAAGTTGTTTAGATACTGTTTTGATCAGACCCAGATCTCACGTAAATTACCATCAAAAAAAAAATCATGATGTTCTCGTTTATCCAAAACCACCCACGAACCATCATAAATCTCCTTCGTTATTTATTTTTACTCGTCACTTAAACCTCTAAACCATCATCACCTAATCACCACCACCACCATGAGAAACTGCTCTTACTACAGCGGTTTCTATTTCAAACTATTGTAAAAACACTTCAACGATCATCACATCATCACCATTGAAACACCTACTGTTGCTTCAGTTTATATTTTTTTCTTTTAATCACCACCGGAGTATCACCGAAAACCACTATAACCCCACCATCGTATGTGTTCTAGGTCGCTGCATATATTTTACTCATACTGTTGTTTAAACGAATATAGAACGAGGATGATAATACTATTGTTTGAAGGTGGCGATGTTAAGAGTTAATACTTGAAGGTGGCGATGTTAAACGTGCTTACAATTTAAAGTATTGTTAAATTGAGTGAAGGGAAGATGTGGAAATGGAATCTTGGTCGAGATAAATATATATATATATATATATATATATATATATATATATATATATATATATATATATATATATATATAACAAACGGGTCATATATATTATAATCTAAAGTTATCAATTGGGGTGTATTAAATTTACTTTATAAAAAGCATTACAAATTACGGATCCAGTTTTGCAAGTGGGAAGAATTGGAGCTTCAATGGCCGACACGCTACTCTCCTAATCGTTCCTTATGTTTTATTTACAAAGTGATAATTATGATTAGGAAACTGAGATGCATGAGTTAAATAGTTTTTAGATCATAATTAAAACAGAAAGAAATTGGTAGCACGATGGTTAAGGGTGTTTGAGTTTGAGCAGGAGGTCGTCGGTTCGAACCTAGGCTGCTGCAGTTTTTTTTTTTTTTTAAAATAAATAGCTGCACAGGTTGGGCTAAAGGTGATTGGGTTGTTGGGCCAAGTGTGGCTGGGCTCTTCGGGCTCGAAACAGAAAATGGGTTAATATAACTATTTTGGGTATTGAATCAAGACAAGCAGACTAGATCAGGTGGTTAGGGTTATGTTGGTTTAACGAGAGGTCGCAGGTTCGAGTCTTGGCAGAGACAGTTTTATTTTATTTTGGGAGATTATACCCTTAAGGTAGTTTATCTTTATTTTTAGTATTATTATTGTTATTATTATAATTATTATTATTACTACTACTAACATCATTATAAGTATTTTTATTAAATTATTAAGATTATTAGTATTATTATTAAAAATTATCATTATTATTATTATTTTTATCATTAACATGATTCTTATTATTATTATTACTATTATTATTATTATCATTATTATCATTATTAACATTATTTTATCAAATAAATATTAGATACATAAAATTATATTTGATACATAATATAATTATATTAATATTACATAAGATATTAGAATGAACATATTGATATTAATTATATAACTACTACCTATAACAAATTACTGATTTTTGATATAATGCTAACTACTTATATACATATATTAATATAACTATATGTAAAAATATTAACTATTTTACAAAATAAATATATGTAACACATAATTGAAGATATAATATATAAGTAAAATATATATATATATATATATATATATATATATATATATATATATATATATATATCTTAAATAGAATTGTGTATGATATAATTAAAATACTTAAATAAACATCATATGATTAATAAATGGAATTATGAGCTTATATGTTTTAATATATATATATATATATATATATATATATATATATATATATATATATATATATATATATAACTGATATAGGTTCGTGAATCCGAGGCCAACCCTGCATTGTTCAGTTTCGTCGTATGCATATTTTTACTACAAAATATCGTATTGTGAGTTCATTTGATTCCCTTTTACTCTTTACATTTTTGGGGACTGAGAATACATGCGCTACTTTTACAACTGCTTTACTAAATGCTTTTGAAATACATTTTGAACTGCGAATACATGAAATGCTTTTATAAATGTTTGACGAGATAGACACAAGCAAAACATTCCTCGAATGAATTATGTGAACGTGATAATTGTCACCATTGAATTATGTGGACGTGATAATTACCACAATTGATATGAATATTTTCCCCTGATTATTATTGCTTGGTAACCTAAGAATTAGGGAACATCACTAATTTTGAGAATTAGTGCACGCCTAATTGACGCGAATCCTAAAGGTAGCTATCGGGTTTAACACCCCCACCAGAATGTTCACTAGACGGAAGGGCTAATGGGCGTGGTGTTTAGTACTTCGAAGTTTATATGATTATTATACAGACGAGATGTTCTGTTTTGGGGATATTATTATGCGCATTATATATTAAGGTCGGTTACCAAGCCAAGCTATGAAAGCAAGGAAAAGTGAATGTTATGTATCGAGAGAATGATTTTATACATAGGTTATGTGTATGTTATTTTTGTGTACAAGATATGTGTACGGTTACTAAGATTTATGAAAGATGATTTAGTACACGAGAAAGGTGTACTGTATATAAAAGATATCGCATGTACATTACAGGTGGGTATAGGATTCGGGCCCATTTGTACCATGCAGGATTTAAATCTTGTAGTCTATCAAAATGATGAATTTTATTGTTTTATGATAAACCTTTGAACTCACCAACCTTTTGGTTGACACTTTAAAGCATGTTTATTTTCAGGTGTGAAAGAAATCTTCCGTTGTATATCTGTTCATTTTAAAGATATTACTTGGAGTCATTCATGACATATTTTAAAGACGTTGCATTCGAGTTGTTGAGTTCATCAAGATTATTATTAAGTCAATTATAGTTGGATATATTATGAAATGGTATGCATGCCGTCAACTTTCGATGTAGTGAAAGTTTGTCTTCTTAAAAACGAATGCAATGTTTGTAAAATGTATCATATAGAGGTCAAGTACCTCGCGATGTAACCAAATGTAATGTATTCGTCCAGATGGATTAGGACGGGTCGTTAAAAGCCGAGAGTTCTTCCATTTTCTTTCTATTTGTGATTAGATCTTTCAAGAATTTAGCATACCTTGGCATTCCTGATATTTCATCAATGAAAGAAAGATTTACATTTATTTGTTTAAACATATCTAAGAATTTGTCTTAACTGTGTTATCTTCATTAACCTTTTTAACTATCGGTTCTGTTTTCTTATCTTGCTCTGATTGTGTTGCCTGTGTAGTAGGAATAGCATCCTCAGAAATTACAGGTATTTCAGGTGGTTTTAGTGTAATACCACTTCTTGTGGTAATGGCTTTAGCTGTTTCATTTCGGGGTTAGCATTTGTATCGCTAGGTAGACTTCCTGGTTTTCTTTCACCTATCAACCTTGCTAGGTTATTTACTTCTTGTTCCAGATTTTGAATAGAAGCTTGTTGATTTCTAAATGCTTGAGCATTTTGTTCATTCGTTTGTTTATGAGATGTGAAAAATTGAGTTTGAGATTCAACTAGCTTGGACATCATATCTTCTAAATTTTACTTTTTATCATCGGGTTGTGGTGGTTTATTTTGAAAAATAGGTCTTTGCTGATTGTAAGTATTATTAGATACTTGTTGATTGCTAGGACCTTGTTGGTTGTTGTATGGAACATTTCGGTTATAATTCTGGTTTTGATTGTAGATTGGTCTTGGCGGTTGATAATTATTCTGATAATTATTTCCAGGCCTTTAGTTTATGTATGAAACATTCTCTCTTTGTTCCATTGTTTGTTCAATACTGAGACAATCTTTTGTCAAATGTGGTCCTCCACACTGCTCACAACTAATGTAACACCCCGCATTTTTCCGTTAAATTATTTTAACGCCCGTCTTTTTCTTTTTAAATAATACCCTTCATATCTAGATTCGTATCCTTTGTTAAGTAACATTTTAAATATTCTCGTTATCGGATTTTTAATATCTCCCGTACTTCCGTGTAATTTAAAATAATTCGTTTGGTCAATTCACGCACCCGCAACCGAACGCGAGGGACTAGTTTCGCCATTGGAGCAAAGATGTGACTAGCTTGACTAGTCAACACCCACCTCCCCATTTTCCTTTTCATTTTCATTTCCATTTTCTTTCTATACTTCCCAATTTTCTCTCAAACACCACTACAAAGAATCATCATCTAAATTCGGATTTGGAAGCTTCAACCAAAACAAAATACATATTTGGAATCCTCTCTTCATCCTCTTCAATTTGATACCAACTTCATCTCATTTGGGTAACTTTCTAAAATCACTAATTTTATGTGTTCTTGAGATTTTTGAGTTATAAAGTTGTTAATTAGTGTCTATGGCTCATTGTGATGTCGTGTATGTAATTTGTATGCTCGATTCGTTGTTTTTGGTGTAACTAGTTCAATATGAAAATTACTTGCTAAATCCTTGATTTTGGATGATCAAATGTTGTTAGATTGTTAAAGTGCATGTTTTAAAAGTGTTACTAGTATCATTAGCTTCGTTTTGATGTATAGGTTGATTAAGGAAACTCCAAGAACATGATTAATGATTTTGTGAACTTGGATTAGGGTTTGATGAGCTTTACATGAACTTTTGATGCGTCAAATGCTATGAGATATTGTTGTTAAGTGTTTTGTTGCAATGTGTGTTTGATTACCTTCGAAACGGCATAACATACATGTAAATTGGTTGCCCGAATCATAAAATGCGTTTTTGGAACTTGAACTTTGATTATGAATGTTTAATTGCGGTTTTTGGTTGTTGTAAGTGGAATTTTGATTGATGAAATGCGTTTAGATGTTTTCCTTGTCAAAATACCTTTCCGATGGTATAAGATACATGTTCTAAGTGTTTTCGGTGCATGAGATGTGTTAAATTGTATTTTGGTTCGTGACTTGGACCATTTTTCTGCAAACTGCATGTTTCCCAGGTATTGCGCGCCGCGCATATACCCGCGCGCCGCGCAGAATTAGAAATCCCAGATGTTTGCCTTCGTGGTTAAGTTTTGACCAGGATTTACACTTGGGTGCGCGCCGCGCAACCCATAGCGCGCCGCGCATCTGCCCAGCTCATTTTGTCTTTGTTTTTCATGTCACAAAAATGTTTCCCGCTTTACTATAACCCCGTTTACCATGAAACTTGACTATTATGCTCGTATATGACTTCTCATCATGAGAAAATTGTCGGACACCCGACCCGACCCCGTTGACCTTGACTTTGACCAAGTTTGACTTTTAGTCAAACTTAACCAAACAATTATACGATCGTTCTAACATGCTTAATTACTTGTATCGTGCATGAAACTTGACTAATTGATTCACATGCTACATAATCGAGTCGTAACGAGCCATAGGACTAATTGAACATCTTTGACCCTTCGTGACTATCGTTATTGATACAACCTAATTGTTTAGGTCGAGACTAGCATTGTTCTTTGCACGTTTACTTGTTGAAGTACTATTTCACTCTTGCAATCAAAGGTGAGATCATAGTCCCACCTTTTCAACAACTTTTATACTTTTAAATCGTGGGCTGAGAAAACACATACTTTGTTACATCTTGTACTACTTACTTTTATGTTTTGAACACAAGTGTGAAAACAAACATTCCACGTGCGAGTTAGAACAAAAAATGCCTCAATTCGATTATCATTAGTTACACTTGCAGGGTGTAAGCGAGAACTTATATTGTGTGGCCATACGGGTTTAACAAACCCTCATTCGGACAGTTCGCTACCGTTATGCGGATGAAATATATTTTTGTGTTTTAGTGTGGGTTCTAGCACTGTGTGATGGGGTAACGTTGGTTAAGTTTTGATAATTGGGTGCTCGCGTATAACAACACTTTTGGAATGCAAATGATTTGGATAACCTACGTTATGGAAATACAAAATCTTGTGGTTCAAAAACAACGTTTAATACTTACTAAACCTATGATTTCACCAACGTTTTCGTTGACAGATTCTTCTATGTTTTCTCAGGTTTTGAATGCTTAGTGATACATGCTTCCGCACTCTTTTGATACTTGTTTGGATGTCGAGTATACATGCATTTTGGGGCATCTTTTGAACTTATTTAAACTGTGTCGCATAGTTTTCATTTGTACTTATAACGTTGTAACTTAACTTGTGGTCAATTATCTTTGTAAACTTTGAAACAATCTTTACACTTGAATGGATGCGACATATTTTGGGTCAAACGTCTGTTTTAAAGACTTATGACCAGGTAATGGGACCTACGTAGTTGACGCCGTCACTTGACGATTTGTCGGGGTCGCTACAAGTGGTATCAGAGCCTTGGTTGTAGGGATTTAGAGTTCATTTGTGTCCACCCCGAGTCATAGGGTACATAGGTGAATCTAGACTACAACCGGCATATAGACTGAAGTAGGAATTACTTGACTATTTGTGCATCTATACTCGAACTCTTCTATCATATCTAACTCGTATTCGATCTTGATCTTACGTTGATAAATTTTGTTGACGCGCCACCTTGACTTTATGAGGTAATGTTAAATGCACATGAGAATCAGGGTAATATAATTTCCGGGATTATATTACGGTGATTCATATGGACATTCCGACATTATGACATAAAGAATTTAAGGCGAGTCAAGGAAAATTTTCTCTACATCATCTTTCCCTATCATGATTAGTATTATTGAGAATACTAATCAACGATATTCTTGTGTCTTGAAGGAACAATGCCTCCCCGTCGCGGGCCACGTAATGAAACTTCCGAACAAGCTTTTCAACGCATGATAGCCACCGCCATAGGTGCGGCTATGGCTAGTATCTCCTCCGACATCAATAACAACCACAACCACAACAACCATGGAGCCGGTAATTCAAACGAGGGTTGCTCCTACAAAACTTTCATGGGGTGCAAACCTCACACCTTCGATGGGACCGGAGGACCGGTTGTGCTCACCCGATGGTTTGAGCAAACAGAAGCCGTTTTTAGCATAAGCGGTTGTCGGGACCAAGACAAAGTCAAATATTCCACCCACACTTTCGCCGGTATCGCCCTCACATGGTGGAATACGTATGTGCTGTCGGTGGGTATCGATGAAGCTCACACTCTCTCATGGGCCGACTTAAAGAAAAAGATGATCACCGAATACTTCCCGCGCGAAGAGACCCGTAAGCTCGAACACGAACTAAGAACTTTAAAAGCGGTCGGGAATGACCTAAAGGCATATAATCAACGATTTTCTGAGCTATCCTTGATGTGTCCAAACCTCGTGACCCCCGAACCTCTAAGGGTTGAATTTTACATGGATGGTCTTCCCAAGAGCATCAAACAAGGAGTAATGTCATCCAAACCCAGTAATCACCAAGAGGCCCTGAATATGGCTCATCAATTGATCGAAACGGTAGACGAGATTGAAGTGCCGGCACCTAAAGCCGAGGATGAGTTGGGTGACAACAAAAGAAAATGGGAAGCCCCCCAATCGAGCAACTACAACAACAACTTTGCCAAGGAACCTCTCACCCCCGTCGGCAAGAAAAGTTATGCCGGGACACGACCTTTTTGCAACAAATGCCACAAGCATCATTTTGGTGAATGTAGCAAGCTAATTTGCCATCGGTGCCAAGGTAGTGGTCATATTGCCAAGTATTGTGGAAGTACCGCCCCCGTCACTCAAAAGGGGCCCGACGCACCAAAGCCGAGTATTTGCTACAAATGTGGCCAATCGGGTCATTTTAGGAATGAATGCCCAAAGAATAAAGCAAAAACCAACGCGCGCCGTTGAACTTGCAACATCGACACCTAGGATGCCCGAGGCGATGATGGACTAGTCACGGGTACGTTTCTTCACAACAAACCGTATATTTCATACTTATTCGATTCGAGTACCGTTAGACGTTTTATAACCAAGGATTTGACTCGTGCTCTTTATATTCCACCTCTTTCCCCCAGATACTACTTAGACGATTTAAGTGACCGACGGAAAATATTGTGTGCCTATAAATTTTATTGGAGGATATACGTTAAGAAATTGAACTCGACACCAATAGAGCTAAGGAACTCAAAACCTATTCATTAAGGAGAAATTGTTGCCCTACATTTATGTATAGATTATTGTGAACTAAGAAATTTTCGGTTGGAAACCGATACCCTCTCCCTCGCATCCATGACCTCATGATTATTTGCACGAATCCCGTATGTTCCAAATCGACCTCCGTTCCGGTTATCATCAATTGGGGGTTAAGTGAGACGATGTCTCCTAAGCCGCTTTCCGAACTCGCAACGTTAGTTGTAAATCTCTCTTAGTACCGTTTGATTTATTTAGGGCTCGCCCGTATCCATAAACCTCTTGAACCGCGTATGCAAATTCATTTAGACTAATCTGTTATCGTATTTATAGATGACATCTTAACTTATTCAAGTAAAGAAGGAAAACGAACAACATCACCATCTTAAGCTCGAACTTTTGAGAAAAGAGCAACTCTATACCAAATTCTCCGAGTGAGAGTTTCTGTTGAATGAAGTCCAATTTTCTAGACCATGATGTTAATGGTCAAGGCATTACAATCAATATCGAAATCAAGCCACATGTAATCAGGAAACTCTCCCAACTCAGACTTATATTCGTAAAAATATTAGATCTCACCGGTTGTTACCGAAGATTCATTTCTGACTTTTCTCGTGTCACACGACTTTTAAACTCGTTAACTCACTAAGGAAAACTCTAAACCTCTCCGTGTTCGAACCTTGAGCGTGATTCTTCACACCAACATTTCTAGTTAAAAATTCGTATAGCACATAACGAAACTCAATATGGAAATAATTCTACTTAAACGCCCGAAAGGCATACTCTCTCGACTCGAAATCAACGGAACTGAAATTCGTTATTTTGCACGAAGAATTCGAATACTAAATTGTGGATCCGATCAATTTTCTCGTCATCACGTACCACACTACGTACCTCTGTTATTCCACCGTTACCGTCTGATATTACTGGAACTTAAGATAACCCGCAATCCAAGGATACATCACTCTTATTTGACATAACGTCCTTGTGTTTCTGATAATCGGCCAACTACTATTCAACCCCGAACTATACAACTACGTGTACTATCTCGATTTTCTTTCAAACTTCAACTTTTGACAACTAGATGCACAATACGGCGACCTTGAGATGTAAACTCATCCTATTCTAAGTCCTCATTTCACTCCTATCTTTATCGCTCGCATTTCCGTTTAAGGAAACTCCTTGTAACATTTCTCCATGGATAGAGAAACTCCTTATATTACATTAGTATTCGCCACGACGGTGAATAGTCCTAACGAACATTTTTTTTCGAACCCTAACTGACTTGTTCAAACATATCTTAAGAGATTCTATTCCAACACGGTGTATCTTCGTCATTTATCCTGTATCGAAATACTCGTTTCACTTCTAGTGTTACAAGAAACCTTGGGAACCCGCTTAGACACATGTACCGCGTATCTCCCACAACCGACGAACCGAGCAAACGTACGATTCAATCTTGGAAAGACATGTTACAGACTGGTATTGTCACCTTCAGTAGTTCCTCTTACAACGACAGCTATCACTCGTATATTAACGCAGCACTTTCCGAAACCCTATATGACCGCTAATGTCATATCCCTGTTCATTTAACCAAAGCATCAACCACCGAAATCTGAACTCCATCAAGAAACAACAATTGAGATCGTTCAAGTCCGAGAAGGGCTCGAGACAACCCATTGTCGCCAGAAGAGTTATACCAAACTTAGATGAAAACCTCACAAATCCCAGTGTGTAACCGCGTAATATTGAGAAACCGCACCTTGGAAAGGTGTAATCCATTTTGGGAAATCGAGAAAGGCTATAGCCGCAATATTGAACCTTTTGAAACCTTGGGGCGTATTGGAACCGCTTCCTACCGTTTAGAACTTCCGACTCAATTAAGTTTCCGTTTACCCTACATTTCGTGTAACAAACTTAGAAACGTGTCCTGCGGAATAGGAACGTGCAATCCTGCTAGATACATCAACTATCGATGACAAACTACTCTTCATAGGAAAACCAGTTGAAACCAGGGATCGTAAAAAAAAAAAAAAAAAAAAAAAAAAAAAAAAAAAAAAAAAAAAAACTTAATACAACGTGAAACCCTAACTATCCAAATTCATAAGAACACTCAAGGACGTACCTTCACTTATTCATAGCATTGGCATCTCCGGTCTCGAGTGAGAGGCATCGATTATTACTTTCAACTAAATTTCGGGACGAAATTTCTTTTGAGGTGTGGATAATGTAACACCCCGCATTTTTCCGTTAAATTATTTTAACGCCCGTCTTTTTCTTTTTAAATAATACCCTTCATATCTAGATTCGTATCCTTTGTTAAGTAACATTTTAAATATTCTCGTTATCGGATTTTTAATATCTCCCGTACTTCCGTGTAATTTAAAATAATTCGTTTGGTCAATTCACGCACCCGCAACCGAACGCGAGGGACTAGTTTCGCCATTGGAGCAAAGATGTGACTAGCTTGACTAGTCAACACCCACTTCCCCATTTTCCTTTTCATTTTCATTTCCATTTTCTTTCTATACTTCCCAATTTTCTCTCAAACACCACTACAAAGAATCATCATCTAAATTCGGATTTGGAAGCTTCAACCAAAACAAAATACATATTTGGAATCCTCTCTTCATCCTCTTCAATTTGATACCAACTTCATCTCATTTGGGTAACTTTCTAAAATCACTAATTTTATGTGTTCTTGAGATTTTTGAGTTATAAAGTTGTTAATTAGTGTCTATGGCTCATTGTGATGTCGTGTATGTAATTTGTATGCTCGATTCGTTGTTTTTGGTGTAACTAGTTCAATATGAAAATTACTTGCTAAATCCTTGATTTTGGATGATCAAATGTTGTTAGATTGTTAAAGTGCATGTTTTAAAAGTGTTACTAGTATCATTAGCTTCGTTTTGATGTATAGGTTGATTAAGGAAACTCCAAGAACATGATTAATGATTTTGTGAACTTGGATTAGGGTTTGATGAGCTTTACATGAACTTTTGATGCGTCAAATGCTATGAGATATTGTTGTTAAGTGTTTTGTTGCAATGTGTGTTTGATTACCTTCGAAACGGCATAACATACATGTAAATTGGTTGCCCGAATCATAAAATGCGTTTTTGGAACTTGAACTTTGATTATGAATGTTTAATTGCGGTTTTTGGTTGTTGTAAGTGGAAGTTTGATTGATGAAATGCGTTTAGATGTTTTCCTTGTCAAAATACCTTTCCGATGGTATAAGATACATGTTCTAAGTGTTTTCGGTGCATGAGATGTGTTAAATTGTATTTTGGTTCGTGACTTGGACCATTTTTCTGCAAACTGCATGTTTCCCAGGTATTGCGCGCCGCGCATATACCCGCGCGCCGCGCAGAATTAGAAATCCCAGATGTTTGCCTTCGTGGTTAAGTTCTGACCAGGATTTACACTTGGGTGCGCGCCGCGCAACCCATAGCGCGCCGCGCATCTGCCCAGCTCATTTTGTCTTTGTTTTTCATGTCACAAAAATGTTTCCCGCTTTACTATAACCCCGTTTACCATGAAACTTGACTATTATGCTCGTATATGACTTCTCATCATGAGAAAATTGTCGGACACCCGACCCGACCCCGTTGACCTTGACTTTGACCAAGTTTGACTTTTAGTCAAACTTAACCAAACAATTATACGATCGTTCTAACATGCTTAATTACTTGTATCGTGCATGAAACTTGACTAATTGATTCACATGCTACATAATCGAGTCGTAACAAGCCATAGGACTAATTGAACATCTTTGACCCTTCGTGACTATCGTTATTGATACAACCTAATTGTTTAGGTCGAGACTAGCATTGTTCTTTGCACGTTTACTTGTTGAAGTACTATTTCACTCTTGCAATCAAAGGTGAGATCATAGTCCCACCTTTTCAACAACTTTTATACTTTTAAATCGTGGGCTGAGAAAACACATACTTTGTTACATCTTGTACTACTTACTTTTATGTTTTGAACACAAGTGTGAAAACAAACATTCCACGTGCGAGTTAGAACAAAAAATGCCTCAATTCGATTATCATTAGTTACACTTGCAGGGTGTAAGCGAGAACTTATATTGTGTGGCCATACGGGTTTAACAAACCCTCATTCGGACGGTTCGCTACCGTTATGCGGATGAAATATATTTTTGTGTTTTAGTGTGGGTTCTAGCACTGTGTGATGGGGTAACGTTGGTTAAGTTTTGATAATTGGGTGCTCGCGTATAACAACACTTTTGGAATGCAAATGATTTGGATAACCTACGTTATGGAAATACAAAATCTTGTGGTTCAAAAACAACGTTTAATACTTACTAAACCTATGATTTCACCAACGTTTTCGTTGACAGATTCTTCTATGTTTTCTCAGGTTTTGAATGCTTAGTGATACATGCTTCCGCACTCTTTTGATACTTGCTTGGATGTCGAGTATACATGCATTTTGGGGCATCTTTTGAACTTATTTAAACTGTGTCGCATAGTTTTCATTTGTACTTATAACGTTGTAACTTAACTTGTGGTCAATTATCTTTGTAAACTTTGAAACAATCTTTACACTTGAATGGATGCGACATATTTTGGGTCAAACGTCTGTTTTAAAGACTTATGACCAGGTAATGGGACCTACGTAGTCGACGCCGTCACTTGACGATTTGTCGGGGTCGCTACAACTAATTCGTATTGAGTGAATATCTTTAGTCATCTTTTCCATTCGTCTCTCGACAGCATCTATCTTTGCAGAAATGGAATCAAAGTCATGGCTAGAATCGGCTCTAGCCGCTTTAGATGATCTAACGATATCTTTTTCTTGATGCCACTCATGTGAGTGGGAAGCAGTGTTATCAATAATTTTGTAAGCTTCAGTTGCAGTTTTCTTCATAATGGAACCACCAGCTGCTATATCGATGTCTTTTCTTGTAGTGATATCGCATCCTTGGTAGAATATTTGTACTATTTGATAAGTGTCTAAACCATGTTACGGACATCCTCTTAACAACTTTTCAAATCTTGTCCACGCCTCATATAGAGTTTCATTTGGTTTTTATGTGAACGTAACTATTTCTCCTTGAAGTCTCACAGCTTTAGATGCCGGAAAGAATTGTTTAAGAAAATTTTCAACTAAAACGTCCCATGTATCAATCGCCCCTTCAGGTAACGATTCTAACCAATCTTTGGCTCCTCCCTTTAAAGTCCAGGGAAATAACATGAGATAAATCTGTTCATCCTCAACTTCTCGGATTTTAAATAGAGTACAGATCCTATTAAAGGTTCGAAGTTGTTCGTTTGGATCTTCCTTCACCACTAAATTAGCATTGATTAGTTACCATGTGTAGGATTTGTCCTTTTATTTCATAATCTAGTACGTTAATGTCTGGTTGAGTAATTGCGTGACCTTGGCCAGTGCATTTAGCTCTCATTCGGTCTTCCATACTTAGAGGTTCCAGATTTTCCATGATTGAATTTGTTGAATCTGAATCACTAAAGGATTCTGATTTAATGGTTTTCTTCCTCGACAATCTCTGGATGAGTGATTTGTGGTTCAGGAGGAATGATTAGTGGTTCAGGATCTCTGAATTGTCCCTGAATATCCTCCGGATTCTCAATTGTGAGGTCGGGTTCAAAAAATGGATTATCGGAAATTTGAATTGAAGTACTTGGTCGACTAGATGACGATTCTAAAGAAAAATCAACAGCGACAATGTTGACTAAATGTCTTGATCGAGTATAAAAGGTGGTGAACGTATAAAAGGTGGTGAACTTTTTGCTCGGTGGATTCACTGAATATCCTATTAGTTATAAAAATAAAAATTATATAAGTTATCAAATTAATAGACTTTTCTGATTTTGCCCACGTTTCGAATAACCAATAGATGCAGCAGGTAGCCAGGACCCTTTTAATCGGAAGCCCACAACTCGCCACTAATAAATCCAACTATTACTACGAACCATAAAATTTTAGATGTCTATCAATTTAACAGTTTAAAATAATTTTTTCGTCGAAATTTTAAAGAAAATAAAGAAAATTCTATGTCCTAAAAACTAGAGCGTCGAGAAATAAGAAAGAAAAAGAGTGCGTCGAAAAACGTCGAAAAATAAAAAGTCAAAAAATAAGCATCGAAAAACAAAAGTCGAAAAATAATAAAATAGAAAAATGCAGCGTCGAAACTTAAAAGTCTAAAAACTAAAAATTAAAACTTACGTCTAAAGGTATTAAAGCTTAAAGGAATTCTATATCCAAAACGGCAATAACTTAAAAGGCACTAAAACTTATTTAAAACTAAAGCGATAAGCAACGTTGTAAAATTTTAAAGCGCCTAAATCTTAATCTAAAGAAAAAGCACTTAAGGGATTTTACGGCAAAGCCTAAAAGTCTAGAAATAAAAATAACTACGGCAAAATACTACACTTAAAACTAATTACGAAGTGGTGGTTGGTATGGTTTAACATAAGGTTTTGTCTTAACTGTGTTATCTTCATTAACCTTTTCAACTACCGGTTCTGTTTCCTTATCTTGCTCAGATTGTGTTGCCTGTGTAGTAGGAATAGCGTCCTCAGAAATTACAGGTATTTCAGGTGGTTTTAGTGTAATACCACTTCTTGTGGTAATGGCTTTAGCTGTTTCATTTCGGGGGTTAGCATTTGTATCGCTAGGTAGATTTCCTGGTTTTCTTTCACCTATCAACCTTGCTAGGTTATTTACTTCTTGTTCCAGATTTTGAATAGAAGCTTGTTGATTTCTAAATGCTTGAGCATTTTGTTCATTCATTTGTTTATGAGATGTGAAAAATTGAGTTTGAGATTCAACTAGCTTGGACATCATATCTTCTAAATTTGGCTTTTTATCATCGGGTTGAGGTGGTTTATTTTGAAAAATAGGTCTTTGCTGATTGTAAGTATTATTAGATACTTGTTGATTGCTAGGACCTTGTTGGTTGTTGTATGGAACATTTCGGTTATAATTCTGGTTTTGATTGTAGATTGGTCTTGGCGGTTGATAATTATTCTGATAATTATTTCCAAGCCTTTGGTTTATGCATGAAACATTCTCTCTTTGTTCCATTGTTTGTTCAATACTGAGACAATCTTTTGTCAAATGTAGTCCTCCACACTGCTCACAACTAATTCGTATTGAGTGAATATCTTTAGTCATCTTTTCCATTCGTCTCTCGACAGCATCTATCTTTGCGGAAATGGAATCAAAGTCATGGCTAGAATCGGCTCTAGCCGCTTTAGATGATCTAACGATATCTTTTTCTTGATGCCACTCATGTGAGTGGGAAGCAGTGTTATCAATAATTTTGTAAGCTTCAGTTGCGGTTTTCTTCATAATGGAACCACCAGCTGCTATATCGATGTCTTTTCTTGTAGTGATATCGCATCCTTGGTAGAATATTTGTACTATTTGATAAGTGTCTAAACCATGTTGCGGACATCCTCTTAACAACTTTTCAAATCTTGTCCACGCCTCATATAGAGTTTCATTTGGTTTTTGTGTGAACGTAACTATTTCTCCTCGAAGTCTCACAGCTTTAGATGCCGGAAAGAATTGTTTAAGAAAATTTTCAACTAAAACGTCCCATGTATCAATCGCCCCTTCAGGTAACGATTCTAACCAATCTTTGGCTCCTCCCTTTAAAGTCCAGGGAAATAACATGAGATAAATCTGTTCATCCTCAACTTCTCGGATTTTAAATAGAGTACAGATCCTATTAAAGGTTCGAAGTTGTTCGTTTGGATCTTCCTTCGGCGCACCACTAAATTGGCATTGATTAGTTACCATGTGTAGGATTTGTCCTTTTATTTCATAATCTAGTGCGTTAATGTCTGGTTGAGTAATTGCGTGACCTTGGCCAGTGCATTTAGCTCTCATTCGGTCTTCCATACTTAGAGGTTCCAGATTTTCCATGATTGAATTTGTTGAATCTGAATCACTAGAGGATTCTGATTTAATGGTTTTCTTCCTCGACAATCTCTGGATGAGTGATTTGTGGTTCAGGAGGAATGATTAGTGGTTCAGGATCTCTGAATTGTCCCTGAATATCCTTCGAATTCTCAATTGTGAGGTCGGGTTCAAAAAATGGATTATCGAAAATTTGAATTGAAGTACTTGGTCGACTAGATGACGATTCTAAAGAAAAATCAACAGCGACAATGTTGACTAAATGTTTTGATCGAGTATAAAAGGTGGTGAACGTATAAAAGGTGGTGAACTTTTTGCTCGGTGGATTCACTGAATATCCTATTAGTTATAAAAATAAAAATTATATAAGTTATCAAATTAATAGACTTTTCTGATTTTGCCCACGTTTCGAATAACCAATAGATGCAGCAGGTAGCCAGGACCCTTTTAATCGGAAGCCCACAACTCGCCACTAACAAATCCAACTATTACTACGAACCAGAAAATTTTAGATGTCTATCAATTTAACAGCTTAAAATAATTTTTTCGTCGAAATTTTAAAGAAAATAAAGAAAATTCTATGTCCTAAAAACTAGAGCGTCGAGAAATAAGAAAGAAAAAGAGTGCGTCGAAAAACGTCGAAAAATAAAAAGTCAAAAAATAAGCATCGAAAAACAAAAGTCGAAAAATAATAAAATAGAAAAATGCAGCGTCGAAACTTAAAAGTCTAAAAACTAAAAATTAAAACTTACGTCTAAAGGTATTAAAGCTTAAAGGAATTCTATATCCAAAACGGCAATAACTTAAAAGGCACTAAAACTTATTTAAAACTAAAGCGATAAGCAACGTTGTAAAATTTTAAAGCGCCTAAATCTTAATCTAAAGAAAAAGCACTTAAGGGATTTTACGGCAAAGCCTAAAAATCTAGAAATAAAAATAACTACGGCAAAATACTACACTTAAAACTAATTACGAAGTGGTGGTTGGTATGGTTTAACATAAGGTTTTGTCTTAACTGTGTTATCTTCATTAACCTTTTCAACTACCGGTTCTGTTTCCTTATCTTGCTCAGATTGTGTTGCCTGTGTAGTAGGAATAGCGTCCTCAGAAATTACAGGTATTTCAGGTGGTTTTAGTGTAATACCACTTCTTGTGGTAATGGCTTTAGCTGTTTCATTTCGGGGGTTAGCATTTGTATCGCTAGGTAGAATTCCTGGTTTTCTTTCACCTATCAACCTTGCTAGGTTATTTACTTCTTGTTCCAGATTTTGAATAGAAGCTTGTTGATTTCTAAATGCTTGAGCATTTTGTTCATTCGTTTGTTTATGAGATGTGAAAAATTGAGTTTGAGATTCAACTAGCTTGGATATCGTATCTTCTAAATTTGGCTTTTTATCATCGGGTTGTGGTGGTTTATTTTGAAAAATAGGTCTTTGCTGATTGTAAGTATTATTAGATACTTGTTGATTACTAGGACCTTGTTGGTTGTTGTATGGAACATTTCGGTTATAATTCTGGTTTTGATTGTAGATTGGTCTTGGCGGTTGATAATTATTCTGATAATTATTTCCAGGCCTTTGGTTTATGTATGAAACATTCTCTCTTTGTTCCATTGTTTGTTCAATACTGAGACAATCTTTTGTCAAATGTGGTCCTCCACACTGCTCACAACTAATTCGTATTGAGTGAATATCTTTAGTCATCTTTTCCATTCGTCTCTCGACAGCATCTATCTTTGCGGAAATGGAATCAAAGTCATGGCTAGAATCGGCTCTAGCCGCTTTAGATGATCTAACGATATCTTTTTCTTGATGCCACTCATGTGAGTGGGAAGCAGTGTTATCAATAATTTTGTAAGCTTCAGTTGCGGTTTTCTTGTACTCTTGTATTTTGCATTTTGCGGCTCGTACTCTTGTAATTTTTAGATCTTTCTCATCAATAAATTTGAACCACTTGGATTGTACTTTGTAATTTTTAGCTTTTTGGTCATTTGCATCTTCAATTCGTCGAATCTGTCTTTTGTCTTCACCTTTTATTATTTAAACGAATATAACTTGTAAATAAAACAACTGCAACTAAAAGCTTGTCTTTCTTGAGGGATAATGTTATAAAATATATCTTCATTTTTAGCATTATCATTCGGCTCAATAAAGAGGAGAACGACATTTTCGGCCATATAACGCTTTGAATGGTGCGGCGTTGATACTCGCATGATAACTATTGTTGTAAGAGAATTTGGCGAGAGGCAAGTGCGTGTCCCAAGCTTTTCCGAAATCGATAACGCAAGCTCGTAACATGTCTTCCAAAGTTTGAATCGTGCGTTTGCTTTGTCCGTCGGTCTGCGGATGGTACGCGGTGCTCATATGTAGGCATGTTCCCAACGCTTCTTGTAAGGTAACCCAAAATCTAGAAACAAAATGGCCATCTCGGCCGGAAATAATCGATAATGGTACACCGTGACGGGCTACGATCTCTTTAATGTAAAGTTGTGCAAGTTTATCCATTTTGTCAGTTTCCTTTATGGCTAGAAAGTGGGCGGATTTGGTAAGACAGTCAACAATAACCCAAATGGTATCATAACCACCTATTGTCTTGGGTAGTTTTGTGATAAAATCCATCGTTATTCTTTCCCACTTCCATTGTGAGATTTTGGGTTGTTGAAGTAACCCGGACGGCCTTTGATATTCAGCTTTGACTTTGGATCATGTTAGGCACTTTTCTACATAAGTAGCGACGTCCCTTTTAATGTCCGGCCACCAATATTGTTCTTTTAGATTGTGGTACATCTTACCGGCACCGGGGTGGATCGAATACCTTGACTTATGGGCTTCGTCTAGAATAAGGCTTCGTAAGTTCCCATAATTAGGCACCCAAATTCTTTCGGCGAAATATCGGACTCCGATCTCCTTAACTTCGAATCGAGAGGCGAGGACGTTCAAGTGTTCGAGAGAGATGTTTTCATCCTTGAGAGCCTCATCTTGGGCTACACGAATTTGATTATTGAGATTGGTGTGGATGGTGATGTTTAAAGCTCAGACACGAAGAGGCACAATTCTTTCCTTTCAACTTAAGGCGTCGGCTACTACATTCGCCTTCCCGGGGTGGTAACGAAGCTCACAATCGTAATCATTCAAAGTTTCAATCCACCGCCGTTGTCTCGTGTTTAGTTGCTTTTGATCGAAGATGTGTTGGAGGCTTTTGTGATCGGTGAAGATGGTACTTTTGGTTCCATAAAGGTAGTATCTCCACATTTTGAGTGCAAAGACAACGGCTCCGAGTTTGAGATCATGTGTCGTGTAGTTCCGTTCATGAATTTTCAATTGTCGGGAGGCATAAGCAATAACCTTCTTTCGTTACATCAATACACACCCAAAACCATGTTTCGAGGCATCGCAATATACAAAAAAAAAATCATCATTGCCTTCGAGAAGCGATAAGATAGGAGCGGTGGTTAACTTTTACTTCAAGATTTGAAATGCGGACTCTTGTTCAGTTGCCCAAATGAATTTCCTTCCCTTATGAGTTAACGCGGTTAGAGGACGTGCAACCAAAGAGAAATTTTCGATGAATCTACGATAATACCCGATGAGGCCTAAGAATTGACGAATTGAGTAGGAGTAGTAGGGGTTTCCCATTTGCTAATGGCTTCGATTTTTGCGGGATCGACTTTAATACCTTGGTTGCTTACAACATAACCAAGAAATTGAACTTCCTTCAACCAAAATTCACACTTGGAGAATTTAGCATAGAGTCGTTCTTGTCTCAAGAGTTCAAGCACGAGTCGGAGGTGTTGTTCGTGTTTTTCTTCGCTTTTAGAATAGACCAAGATATCATCGATGAATACGATAATGAATTTGTCTAGATGCGGTTTGCACACGCGATTCATAAGGTCCATGAACACCGCCGGTGCATTAGTTAATCCAAATGGCATGACAAGGAATTCGTAACTACCATAGCGAGTCCGGAAAGCGGTTTTGGAGACATCTTCCCCCTTAACCCTTAGTTGATGATAAACCGAGCGGAGATCGATTTTTGAATATACACAAGACCCCTGTAGTTGATCAAAGAGGTCGTCGATGCGTGGAAGAGGATATCGGTTCTTAATCGTCAATTTGTTTAGTTTACGATAATTGATGCACATTCGTAGGGATCCATCTTTCTTTTTAACGAATAAAATTGGAGCGCCCCATGGTGAATGTATATGTTGGATAAAACCATGGTCAAGTAGTTCTTGAATTTGACTTTGTAATTCTTGCATTTCTGATGGAGCAAGTCTGTAAGGTGCACGTGCTATGGGTGCGGCTCCCGGGATAAGATCGATTTGAAATTCTACCGGTCGATGAGGTAGAAGACCATGCAATTCGTCGGGAAAAACATCGAAAAAGTCACTAACAATTGGCACATCGTCGATATGCTTCTCATCGGTCTTGACTTTCTTAACGTGGGCTATGATCGCGAAACAACCTTTTCGAAGATAGGAATTTCAACTTTAAGGCATTAGACGAGGTTGAGTCCGGTGCAACTCTTATCGCCATAGACAATCAAGAGTTCACCATTCTCGATAGGAATTTGAATCGCTTTAATATCACAAAGGATGTGAGATTTCGTTTTGGTTAACCAATCCATACCAATGATTGCATCGAAACTCCCTAGTTCTATAGGTATCAAGTCAATCTCAAACTCTTTACCCATTAAGTTTAACGTGCACCCCCGATAAAATTTGTCGGCACTCAATAGTTTCCCGTTGGCCACTTCAATGGTATAAGTAGTATCTAGTGGGAGTGGTGGAGTGCAAAAAGAATGAGTCAAAGTCTTGGATACAAAACTCTTATCGGCACCCGAATCGAATAAGCAAGAGACATAAGAATTGTTGAGAAGAAAAGTACCCGTGACTAGTTCATTGTCATCTCGGGCCTCCTCGGTGTTAATGTTGAATGCTTGGTCTCGTGCATTAGGGTTGGCTTTCTTCTTTGGGCATGCGTTCTTATAATGACCCGGTTGGCCACATTCATAACAAACACCCGGTCTTGGTGCATTGGGCCCTTTTTGAGCAACGGGAGCGGTATTTCTACAATCGTGGGCCACATGGCCACTTCTTTGACACTTGATGCAAAACGACTTTCCACATTCACCTAAATGATGTTTGTGGCACTTGTTGCAATACGGCAAATTTCCGGCATAACCTTTCTTGCCGTCGGAAGTGAAAGGCTTTTTGGTGTAGGTGTTGTTGTTATAGTTGCTTGATTGAGTGGCTTCCCATTTTCTTTTGTTGCTACCCGATTTATCCTCGGCCTTAGGTGCCGGTACTACGATTTCATCCACCATTTCAATCAATTGGCGGGCCATCTTTAAAGCTTCTTGTAGGTTGGCGGGTTTGGATGATATTACCCCGTGTTTGATGCTCTTAGGGAGGCCATCCATGCAAAGTTCAACTCGTAGGGATTCGGGAGTCACGAGGTTTGGACACATTAAGGCTAGCTCGGCAAACCATTGGTTATAAGCCTTGAGGTCATTTTCGACCGCTTTTAAACTTCTTAGCTCGTTTTCGAGCCTTCGGGTCTCTTCGCGCGGGAAGTATTCGGTGATCATCTTTTCTTTTAATTCGGCCTAAGAGAGAGCGTGAGCTTCATCGGTACCCACCGATTGTACATACGTATTCCACCATGTGAGAGTGATACCGGCGAAAGTGTGGGTGGAATATTTTGTAACATCCCGCGTTTTTCCGTTAAATTTATTTTTAACACCGTCTTTTTCTTTTAAATAATACCTTTCGTTATTTAAATTCGTAGTTTCCGTTGACTAACGTTCATAAAAATTCCGTCATTTAATTATAACATCTCTCGTTAACTTGCGTTTTAAAAATATTCGATCGGTTAAATCCCGCACCCGCTTTGAAACTCGAGGGACCGGAGTTGCCAAATGGGCAAACTAGTTGACTAGGTCAACTAGTCAACCCATTTCATCCATTCCATCATCTCCCTCATCCCTTTTCTCTCCATCTCAAGAACACACACACAAACCCATTCCATTCATTCATCATCTAAATTCAATCTTGGAAGCTCACAACAAATCCGACTACATATTCTTGATCCTCTCATCATCCTCTACGATTTGATACTAACTTCATTGATTTTGGGTAACATTTCTAAAACTCTAGATTTCTCTAAATTCGTGTTTTTGACTTGAAATGGTGTTAGTTAGTGTCTATGGCTCGTGTATAACATGAATATATGTTTTGTTTGCTCGATTCGTTGTTTTGAGTAACTAGTTTGAACATTTGAAATGGGTGTGCTAAATCTTTGATTTTGGATGAGTTAATGTTGTTAAATTGTTAAAGTTCATGTTTTAATTGTGTTACTAGTATCTCTAGCTTCGTTTTGATGCGTAGGTTGATTAAGGAAACTTCAAAAACATGAATATTGATTTTTGCGGATTTTGGTTAGAGTTTGATAGACTTAAAACGAGCTTTTGATGTTTCGAATGCCATGAAATGTTATTAGTAAGTGTTTAGTTGTAATGTATGCTTCATTACCTTCAAAACGGCATATCGTATGTGTAAATTGGATTCCCGAATCATAAAATACGTTTTACGAACTTGAAACTTTGAAAATTAACCTTTCTTGATCAATTGACGAGTTTTCGGTTATTGTAAATGATGTTTTTGCTTGATGAAAAGTGGTTAGTTGTATTCCTTGTCAAAATACCTTTCCAACGATATAAGATACTTGTTTTGGATGTTTACGGTTTAGGATTTATGGGTATTTGAAGTTGGATTCGTGCATAAGTTGAAAACTGCAGAAAATAGCTGAACAGCATGGTGCGCGCCGCGCATTTACCCGCGCGCCGCGCAGAATCAGAAATCTCAGATGCTTGCCTTCTTGGTTGAGTTCTGACCAGAAATTGCACTGGGTGCGCGCCGCGCAACCCATTGTGCGCCGCGCATATGCCCAGCTCATTTTTGTTTTTATTTTTCCTTTCACAAAATGTTTCCCGCTTAACCGTAACTCCGATTAACATGAAACTTGGCCATTCTGCTCATAAATGATTTCTCATCATGGGAAAATTGTCGGATACCCGACCCGACCCCGTTGACTTTGACTTTGACCAAGTTTGACTTTTAGTCAAACTTAACCAAACTTTTATGCAATCGTTCTAACATGCTTTTATACTTGTTTCTTGTATGAAACTTGACAACGTGATTCACATGCTATACTTAATAGAGTCGTAACGAGCCATAGGACTAATTGAACACATTTCACCCGACCTTGTGTCGTAACCGGTTAATTGATACAACTTACTAGTTTAAGTCAAGGCTAAGCAACTTTCATGCACACGTTACTTTGTGAAGTACTTTTATACTCGTGCACTCGAGGTGAGATCATAGTCCCACCTTTTCAACAACTTTTATACTTTTAAATTGTGGGCTGAGAAACATATACTTTGTTACATTTTGTACTACTTACTTTTATACTTTGAACACAAGTACAAGGAAAACAAACATTCTACAGCGAGTTTAGAACAAAAATCCTCAATTCGATTATCATTAGTTACACTTGCCGGGTGTAAGCGAGAACTTATGTTATATGGCCATATGGGTTGACAACCCTCATCTTTGACGGTTCGCTACCGTCTACGGATGAAATATATTTTCGAGAATCAGTGTTTGTTCTAGCACTAAGTGATGGGGTATACAATGGAAGGAATGTTAAGCTTTGATAATTGGGTGCTCGCGAACCAACTTTTGGAATGCAACTTTTGGATGATCAATTTATGGAAATACTAAATCTTGTGGTTCAAAATATAACATTTACTAATACACCTATGATTTCACCAACGTTTTTCGTTGACAGTTTTCTATATGTTTCTCAGGTTCATACTTGGCTATTTGATACATGCTTCCGCGTACACTCATACTTGCTTGGGGTCAAGCATACATGCATACACTCTGATTATTTGCTTGGAGTCAAGATACATACATACATACGCTAGTGATAGCACCTTTGGATTCAAACTTTTGTTTACATACTTACGCTATTTATAGCAACTGTGTTTTTAAACTAATTATGTCGCAAGTTATTTCATTTATACTTTATGACTTTTGTAAACTTAGACTTGTTGTCGAACGGTTTTGTAAACTAAACTTGCAAGTCTTGTACCTTTCAAATGAATGCGACATAATTTTGGTCAAACGAGTCTCATATAGGGACTACGACCACGCAACGGGACCTAAGTTAACGGCGCCGTCAATAACGGTTTTGGTCGGGTCGTTACAGATGGTATCAGAGCTGGTTTAACCTTAGCCGTAAAGGTAGTCACGCGCGCCGGCTGTCAGGCCGGGCACTCATACGGACTATGCTTTTTGGCGGGTTAATCGTAGAGGGGGTTCTCACAGTGTTACCTGTGACGAAGCATTGGCTCTTACCCCTTGCGATCCCTTGGAATTTGAGGGTTGGCAGTTTGGCAGAAATGCGGGCCGTAAAATCAGTGTCTGAGGTACACTCAGTGGTCACCAAGCGGTTAGCTGGAAAGGCACTGGGTGGGTTTCTACCCCATCTGTCGTTACAGATGGTATCAGAGCGTTGGTTGTAGGGAACTAGGACGTGCATTAGTGTGTCTAACAGAGTCGTTAGGACGCATTAGTGAGTCTAGACTACAACCGGATAGTTAGCCATTGCATTCTGACATACATTTGCTATAGATAGCACTTACTTGACTACTTGTGCATTATACTTGAATCATTCTTAGGCAAACTTATTAATGGTACCCAACCTTCATCATACGAACTCGTATTCCGCCACTTTTTGGTAACACACGTAAATTCATGATTCATACACGTATGGATGACGACGACTTCATTAGTCACACTTGTTCGGGAACTCTGTCTCCCGGATTGTTATTTGCCACCGTTTCAACTTACTATCGGTTTCCCACTGGTGTTTCTTACTATCTACTTTTTAGTGTTACTACCATCACTACTCTAGATGAGTATCGTCATCACCATTTATCACTACGGTTGCGTGCTACTCGTTATCATGACTCGTTACTCTTTTCATACCTGAATACCTTATTGTCTGACTCGAACCACATTGACGTGAACAATCATTTATACACTTCCCTCAGGGAACGCTTCTTTATAGTTGCACTAATTCTTTCGATTCAATACGAGTCACGTTTGAGACGTCGTTACATTTTGTTCATTTTAGGTTTTCACGATGACACGAACTTGAATCTATGGAGTGATGTGGGAATGGAGGTATGAGTTAGCGTAATATAACGACACTCGATCAACGTGGTTATATTACGGTAAGACATACCAAAGTTCTAGTGACGCGTGATGGTGGTTAGACTCGATCAACCTAAACACCACCATGTGCCATATACATGACTTCATCCTTTCATGTTTGGACATCCGAAAACTCCGAGAATATTGATAACAACCATACCGGGGACACCCCTTCGACTTTTGTCGAACTATACTTGTGCTTCCGAATGAATTACCGATTCCTCTCGACTTCAACCGTATGTTACACGTGTATACTATCTCGTCCTCGCACAGTCTTATTGACTAACTACAATTTACTCGTTATGCTCGCACCGAGGCGGAAACTTCTCTCTCATCACACTCGTACTTCCGGTTCAGGAAATCTTTACTCTAAACTCTCAATGGAGAGAGACTCTCCACGTTATACTAGTATTCACCTCGAGGGTGAATAGTTCCGACGAACGTTTTTCTTTCAGAAACCGAGGAGAACTTGCCCCGACGAACGTTTTTGGAAACCGATAAATCTTCCGCGACGCGAATTTTCTTGAGAAACTTGTCCTAGCTAACGTTTTCAATTCCTAGCAAACTTGTTCAATATGCCTTAGGGAAATATACCCCGTTTCGGATCGAGATCCTCGTTTCACTTCTAGATTTTGGAGTGCCTCACAAAAAGCCTCGGGACCGCGTTTAGACATGAGTACCGCGTACCATCCACAACCCGACGGACCGAACAAACATACGATTTAAGTCTTGAAAACCATAATACGAATTTGTATTACCAACTTCAAATTTTCTTGAGAAACGTCTTTGCCTTTAATCAAACTCTCTTACTACAAAATTTTCACTCGAGTTTTAACGTCACTCCTTTTGAAACCACATGTGACCGGAAACGTCATTCTCTTTTGTCGAACAAAGTAAACAATGATCAATTCACCGGGGCCGAGGTTATTCATGAACAACCGAGAAAATTTATTCATATTCAGGTAAAACCCTACGCGACTCGTAATCACCAAGAGTTACGCCGATGTTAGACGTAAACATTTCAAATTCCACGTGGGAAACCGCGTCGCGTTAAGAGTCGCACCTTGGAAAGGTGCAATCCGTTTCGGGAAAACGTAGGAAGCTAAATCCGCGATATTTTGACCCTTTAAATTCTTGGGGTGTTTTGGACCCGTCGCTAGCCGTTTAGACCTTTCCGACTCATTTTGGGGTCTCCGTTATCCTACATTCGATGTATCAACTCAAAGACGTGTTTTGCGAAACGAGAACTTGTTATCTTCTTTGATGAACTCACTATCGACGATGAACCTCACTTCCTAGGAGGACCGGAAACCATAAAATCATGGAACCAAACCTTAAAACGACATACGACCCCGACCTTCAGGTTCGTTGAAATACCCTAGAACGTACTTCTCCTTCATTCGTAGAATTGGCAACACAAAATCTCGAGGAAGATTCAATAACTACTACTTCCAACTAAATTTCGGGACGAAATTTCTTTTGAGTTGTGGATAATGTAACATCCCGCGTTTTTCCGTTAAATTTATTTTTAACACCGTCTTTTTCTTTTAAATAATACCTTTCGTTATTTAAATTCGTAGTTTCCGTTGACTAACGTTCATAAAAATTCCGTCATTTAATTATAACATCTCTCGTTAACTTGCGTTTTAAAAATATTCGATCGGTTAAATCCCGCACCCGCTTTGAAACTCGAGGGACCGGAGTTGCCAAATGGGCAAACTAGTTGACTAGGTCAACTAGTCAACCCATTTCATCCATTCCATCATCTCCCTCATCCCTTTTCTCTCCATCTCAAGAACACACACACAAACCCATTCCATTCATTCATCATCTAAATTCAATCTTGGAAGCTCACAACAAATCCGACTACATATTCTTGATCCTCTCATCATCCTCTACGATTTGATACTAACTTCATTGATTTTGGGTAACATTTCTAAAACTCTAGATTTCTCTAAATTCGTGTTTTTGACTTGAAATGGTGTTAGTTAGTGTCTATGGCTCGTGTATAACATGAATATATGTTTTGTTTGCTCGATTCGTTGTTTTGAGTAACTAGTTTGAACATTTGAAATGGGTGTGCTAAATCTTTGATTTTGGATGAGTTAATGTTGTTAAATTGTTAAAGTTCATGTTTTAATTGTGTTACTAGTATCACTAGCTTCGTTTTGATGCGTAGGTTGATTAAGGAAACTTCAAAAACATGAATATTGATTTTTGCGGATTTTGGTTAGAGTTTGATAGACTTAAAACGAGCTTTTGATGTTTCGAATGCCATGAAATGTTATTAGTAAGTGTTTAGTTGTAATGTATGCTTCATTACCTTCAAAACGGCATATCGTATGTGTAAATTGGATTCCCGAATCATAAAATACGTTTTACGAACTTGAAACTTTGAAAATTAACCTTTCTTGATCAATTGACGAGTTTTCGGTTATTGTAAATGATGTTTTTGCTTGATGAAAAGTGGTTAGTTGTATTCCTTGTCAAAATACCTTTCCAACGATATAAGATACTTGTTTTGGATGTTTACGGTTTAGGATTTATGGGTATTTGAAGTTGGATTCGTGCATAAGTTGAAAACTGCAGAAAATAGCTGAACAGCATGGTGCGCGCCGCGCATTTACCCGCGCGCCGCGCAGAATCAGAAATCTCAGATGCTTGCCTTCTTGGTTGAGTTCTGACCAGAAATTGCACTGGGTGCGCGCCGCGCAACCCATTGCGCGCCGCGCATATGCCCAGCTCATTTTTGTTTTTATTTTTCCTTTCACAAAATGTTTCCCGCTTAACCGTAACTCCGATTAACATGAAACTTGGCCATTCTGCTCATAAATGATTTCTCATCATGGGAAAATTGTCGGATACCCGACCCGACCCCGTTGACTTTGACTTTGACCAAGTTTGACTTTTAGTCAAACTTAACCAAACTTTTATGCAATCGTTCTAACATGCTTTTATACTTGTTTCTTGTATGAAACTTGACAACGTGATTCACATGCTATACTTAATAGAGTCGTAACGAGCCATAGGACTAATTGAACACATTTCACCCGACCTTGTGTCGTAACCGGTTAATTGATACAACTTACTTGTTTAGGTCAAGGCTAAGCAACTTTCATGCACACGTTACTTTGTGAAGTACTTTTATACTCGTGCACTCGAGGTGAGATCATAGTCCCACCTTTTCAACAACTTTTATACTTTTAAATTGTGGGCTGAGAAACATATACTTTGTTACATTTTGTACTACTTACTTTTATACTTTGAACACAAGTACAAGGAAAACAAACATTCTACAGCGAGTTTAGAACAAAAATCCTCAATTCGATTATCATTAGTTACACTTGCCGGGTGTAAGCGAGAACTTATGTTATATGGCCATATGGGTTGACAACCCTCATCTTTGACGGTTCGCTACCGTCTACGGATGAAATATATTTTCGAGAATCAGTGTTTGTTCTAGCACTAAGTGATGGGGTATACAATGGAAGGAATGTTAAGCTTTGATAATTGGGTGCTCGCGAACCAACTTTTGGAATGCAACTTTTGGATGATCAATTTATGGAAATACTAAATCTTGTGGTTCAAAATATAACATTTACTAATACACCTATGATTTCACCAACGTTTTTCGTTGACAGTTTTCTATATGTTTCTCAGGTTCATACTTGGCTATTTGATACATGCTTCCGCGTACACTCATACTTGCTTGGGGTCAAGCATACATGCATACACTCTGATTATTTGCTTGGAGTCAAGATACATACATACATACGCTAGTGATAGCACCTTTGGATTCAAACTTTTGTTTACATACTTACGCTATTTATAGCAACTGTGTTTTTAAACTAATTATGTCGCAAGTTATTTCATTTATACTTTATGACTTTTGTAAACTTAGACTTGTTGTCGAACGGTTTTGTAAACTAAACTTGCAAGTCTTGTACCTTTCAAATGAATGCGACATAATTTTGGTCAAACGAGTCTCATATAGGGACTACGACCACGCAACGGGACCTAAGTTAACGGCGCCGTCAATAACGGTTTTGGTCGGGTCGTTACATATTTGACCTTGTCTTGGTCCCGGCAACCGCTTATGCTAAAAACGGCTTCCGTTTGCTCAAACCATCGAGTGAGAGCAACCGGTCCTCCGGTCCCATCGAAAGTGTGAGGTTTGCACCCCATGAAAGCTTTGTAGGAGCATCCCTTGTTTGAATTACCGGTTCCATGGTTGTTGTTGTTGTTATTATTGTTATTGTTGTTGGAAGAGTGACCGGCCATGGCCGCATCTACGGCGGTGGCTATCATTCGTTGAAGAACTTGTTCGGGAGTTTCATTGCGTGGGACTCGGCGAGGAGGCATTGTTCCTTCAAGATACAAGAATATCGTTGATTAGTATTCTCAATAATACTAATCGTGATATGAAATAAAGATAGAGAGAAAATTTTCCTTGACTCGCCCTAAATTCTTTATGTTATAATGTCGGAACGTCCATATGAGTCACCGTAATATAATCCCGGCAATTATATTACCCTAATTCGTATGTGCATTCGACATTACCTCATAAAGTCAAGATGGCGTGTCAATCAAAATAAACAACGTGAGATTAAGATGAAATAGGAGTTAGATACGAATAGAAGAGTTCAAGTATAAATGCACAAGTAGTCAAGCAAGTCCTACTTCAAGTCTATATGCCGGTAATAGTCTAGGCTCACTAATGTACCCTGTGACTCGGGGTTGACACCAATGAGCTCTAAATCCCTACAACCAATGCTCTGATACCATCTGTAGCGACCCGACAAAATCGTCATTTGACGGCGCCGTCTACTTAGGTCCCGTTACGTGGTCATAAGTCTTTAAAACAACGTTTGACCAAAACTATGTCGCATTCATTTCAAAAGTGAAGATGTTTCATGGTTTTACAAAAGTAGTTCAACGACTAGTTACATTACAACGTTTAAAGTACAAATGAAACCTATGCGACACAAATTAGTAAAGTCAAAAGACGCTCCATGTATGCATGTATACTCGACATCCAAGCAAGTATCAAAATAGAGTGCGGAAGCATGTATCACTTAGCATTCAAGGACCTGAGAAAAACATAGAAAATCTGTCAACGAAAACGTTGGTGAAATCATAGGTTTAGTAAGTATATTGTATTGAACCACAAGATTTTGTATCAGTTGATTATCCAAATCGTTTACATTCCAAAAGATGTTGTTTGCATCACGAGCACCCAATTACCAAAACTTAACTGAATCTTACCTCTACATAATAGTGTTAGAACCTACACTATATACCGAAAATACGTTTCATCCATCCGAAAGAGGGTTCGTCAAACCCGTATGGCCACACAACATAAGTTCTCGCTTACACCCTACAAGTGTAACTAATGATAATTGGACTTGAGGATTTTTGTTCTAATTCGTACGTATCTTTGTTTTCGTATTTGTGTTTAAAGTATAAAAGTATGAATCGTTTATGTTTTCTCATCCCAAGTATAAGTATAAAAGAGTAAAAGTGGGACAATGATCTCACCTTGAGTGCACGAGTATAAAGGTACTTCACAAAGTAAACGTGTGCATGAAAGTTGTTTAGTCTTGACCTAAACAAGTAAGTTGTATCAATACCGGGTAAGACACAAGGTCGGTCGAAATGTGTTCAATTAGTCCTATGGCTCGTTACGACTCGATTAATATAGCATGTGAGTCAAATTGTCAAGTTTCATGCAAGATATAAGTATAAATGCAAGTTAGAACGATTGCATAAGAGTTTAGTTAAGTTTGACTAAAAGTCAAACTTGGTCAAAGTCAAAGTCAAAGTCAACGGGGTCGGGTCGGGTATTCGACAATTGTCCATCAATAATGTGACGACCTCAAAACCGTTCACCAAAAACGAAACATTTTTATATTTATTTTTTTTATAACTTTCAGGTAAACTTCCAGGTGACACCAAGCTTTCAGGTGACACTAAACTTTCAGGTGACACTTGTCACGACCCGGAAAATTTCGACTAATTTTGAACCAAACTCTCGATACGATATTATTCTTTGACACGATAAGCAAAGTTTGTTAGGTTGAGCTCAAAAATTTTGAACTATTTTCATATATGCAATTGACTTCGACCATTCTCGACGATTCACGAACAATTGTTTGTAATTTGATATGTGTGTGTGTGTATATATATATATATATATATATATATATATATATATATATAACTTGAAACCATAATATATAATTTAGTTATTAGAATTAATGATGTAAGATAAGTTATGATATAAAATAAAAATTTATAATTTAAAAGGTAATCATATATATATAGTATTTTGAAATATATAAACTTTGATTACTTTATTTAGAAACACACGTTTTAATTCTTCTTGGTTAATAATGAATACTTATATATACATTTGTGGGTTAATATATATAAAATATATACAAATTTATATTTATATATATATGATTAGTATATGTATATTGTAATATATATATATAATTTATAAATTAACTTATAAATATTACATGTAGAAAATTTATAACATTTCATTCTATATGAGTATGTATATGTTAATAATGATTTGTTATATTAATATTAATACTATTATTATTATTATTATTATTATTATTATTATTATTATTATTATTATTATTATTACTATTACTATTATATTATTTTTATTATTTGTTATAATATTAAAAGTATTATATATTATTATTAATAATTAAGATTAATCATATATATATATATATATATATAAATACTGATATATATTATATATACGCGTAATAATTATCTATTTATATCACTATCATCTTTTTCCTTTCTCTATTTCTATTATGCCCGTGAAGCTCAATCGATCCCCAATCTTCCCTATAAGACAATTCTCAATCAAATCCTTGTATTGCTTTAATAAATTTTTGGCTGTTTTCCTTTTGATTCGATCAATCATCTGAAAGATTAACCTTTAACAAACATGTACTTAATACATTTATGTTTATATATATATACATAAAACACACACATGGTATGTTTCATCACCATCTAAAACATCCTATTTTTTTGTGGTGTCAAGCACATAAACAAGGCCATCACCGGCGAACACTTCATCTCCACACCCGCCACCTATAACCATCACCTTCATCATTCGAGCCACCATCACCTTTACACCTCCATGTACCTATTGAAACCCACTTCTGTTTGTGTTTCATCGAGACCAACTAGTAAACCCACCACACAACACCACAACTAACCTAACATCCACCATGAACCTTCCTTCTCTCTCAACCTCTCTCTCTCTACATTTTATCACGAACCACAAATGATACTGCTACTCGAACAATTTCTGTTATTCTTTCAAAATCACCCTCTTCGACCACCTTAACCGAAGCATCGATCATCACCACTTCGATCGTTCTTCTCACTGCTACTATCCTTACTAACCATTGCAACCATTCGTTAATTCTAAAACCACCAACAAAACGTCACCATGAGCTGTTATAGTGAACTATAACTGCTACTAATCTTCTGTTTCTATTTTTCATTCGAACCAAAACACCCCACCATCTATTATCTACGAGTACATCTTCCTGTTTCTGTCACTAAGATTGCTGCTAATTTTGTACTGTTCGAAACAAGATCTCTAAACGATCACTAAACAATCCCCTTGTTATACTACTTTACTGATGCGGTATTCCTGCTATTTCTGCTCACAGTCACAGTGATATTTTTTTTTATGAAAAACCGCCACCACAAGCCATAACCTTGTACGTATACTCCTACTGCACCCTCTAGCTATTTTTCTATTCTACTCGAAACCCTATCAAAAACCATCACCAATTATAACTGCTGCTGCTAACGATTCTATTTCCTATCACTTTATTCGAAACCACAACAAACTCCACCGTCACACTATCCTTCTACAGGCATATTGTTGCCTATGTTCCTGTTAGAAACAAAAATATCGATTATGATGGAGAGGATAGAGACGTTGGGCTATGACTAAAGATAATGATCATAATTAATACTAAACGATAACATCAATTGCTGTAAAGTGAAACTTGTCGAGTTTATGATTAACAGAAAACTGCACAGCTGTATGCCACTAAAATAAGGAACAGATACTTTTATAACTTAGCAAACAACCGAGTTCTTTCTTTAACTTGATTGGGCCGGGTGCTTTTAGTTGGGCCATATGATTGTTGGGCTAATATGGACTGCCATGATCTGCTTGTTGGGCCATTCCCTGTCGTGTTTTTGGGCCAAGATCAGGCTAATATTTTGCAGTTGGACTGCAATAACGATGATGATGATGTTGGACCGTGATATTGGTGATAATCGAATGTATTGATGATGATAAGAAGTAGAACAGAAAAGATATAGATTAAATATATATTGGCATTGAATCATATCAGAAAAGCAACAATGGAAGAGTGGTTTAGGACTGTTTGTGTTTAGCGAGGGGTCTTGAGCTCGAGTCCCGGCTTTAGTAGTTTATTATTTTTAAGCCTTCAAAGGTAGTTTTCATTATTATTATTATTATTATTATTATTATTATTATTATTATTATTATTATTATTATTATTATTATTATTATTATTATTATTATTATTATTATTATTATTATTATTATTATTATTGTTATTGTTATTATTATTATTATGGATAAGTTAATTATTATTGTTACCATTATTAACACAATTAAATATTATTATCATTATTGTTATTACTAAGTATTATCATTAAGTATTAGGAGTATTATTAATATTATTATTATTAAAATAGGTATTATGACCATTATTATAACTACAATTATTATTATTATTATTTTGAAACCAATACAAATTATTATTATTTTCATCAACATTAGTATTAGTATCATTTTTATTATTATTAGTATTATTACTATTATTATTAACATAAGTATCATTATTAACAATATCATTTTTATTATTAGTATTATCATGATTAATAAAGTTATTATTATTATTATTATTATTAATAAATCTTTATCTTCAAAACTATCATTTTAACAAATAAATATTTTGTATATAAAAATATACTTATTACATATACTATAACTATATTAATATTATATATACATTATATATTAAACCTAATAACATTATTTACATAAATATTTACATATAACAAATTTTTGATTTAACAATATAATACTAATTATATATATTATACAAAACAAATATATTACTAAATTAAATATGTAATATATATAAACTAGTTTGATTATTATTACATGTTAATTATATGTGTTAATATATATACTCGATATAGGTTCGTGAATCCGAGGCCAACCCTGCATTGTGCAGTTTCGTCATATGTATTTTTACTACAAAATACAGTATTGTGAGTTTCATTTGCTCCCTTTTTAATTGCTTTTGCAATATATATTTTCGGGCTGAGAATACATGCGCTGTTTTATAAATGTTTTACAAAATAGGCACAAGTACTAAAACTAATTCTATGTGGGTTTAAACCAGAAATATACCCTTAGCTTGGTAACATTAAACTACTTGTCTATGTACGGTAGGCGCGAATCCTAAAGATAGATCTATTGGGTCTGACAAACCACATCCTGACTATGGGATGCTTTAGTACTTCGAGGTATTTTAAACACACTTGATCTGGTGTACTTCAGAGGGTAAAACATGAACGTTAAGGCTTGTTACCGGGTGCCTACAATTTATAGAATATTTTTATACACTTGCGAGTGTATTATGTTTATGATTATGAAATCTTGTGGTCTATTAAAATATTGAAATGATTGTTATGATAAACCTATGAACTCACCAACCTTTTGGTTGACACTTTTAAGCATGTTTATTCTCAGGTACGAATTAAGTCTTCCGCTGTGCATTAGCTCATTTTAAGGACATTACTTGGAGTCGATCATCGCAATGGGACCAAATGTTGATGACTTCGTCCAGGAGGATTAGGACGGGTCACTACAGCTGGTATCAGAGCGTTGGTCCTAGCGAACCAGGTCTTGCATTAGTGTGTCTAACTGATAGTTGTTAGGATGCATTAGCGAGTCTGGACTTCGACCTTAGCTGCATATTATAAGTATTGTTTATCATTCCTAGTGGAAAATTTACTGCTTATCATTCTTAGTCTATACACATCTTGCTGCATTGATTGCATGAATAGTGTATAGACAAATTCATATCTTAACGCAGCTGCTAATTCATATCTTAGCGTATATGTTACTGTAGACTTTATCTGACACGTTTCCTTAAATCCGTAATCTACGTGATCTTCTGTACTATGTATAGGTATTCTATGTAATTAGAATATTATCCGATATCCAAAAATCATCTCATATCGAAAAATCCTTTATTCACTCGTATCAAATGAAACTCACCACTAGTTCAAATCCCTCGAATTCCGATATGAAGTCTCACTTAAGCTCCGATAGCAGCGTCACCAGAATGAATCGACCAATCAGCCATCCCCAATTCATCTGATGTGTTCGTAGTTGATTTAATCAATGGAGGCGAGAAGAAGGCGATCATTTTCTTCCACCAATCGAATTCACCTCTTGGCAAAGAACCTAAAGCACTCATCGCCGAACCAATCTGAAACACCATTTTCACCCTCATTCCCCGAATACCTCGCCACAATTATCTTCTATCTAAAATTCCAAACCTTATTCATTCGCTCGTTCCTACCGACAATCATCCCGGAGTAATAAGTCAACGAACTTCGCACCCGAGTTGTAGCTTTGAAAAATATGGTGCAAAACGTACTAGCTTCAGCAACATCATCGGTACCAACAGTACCACCAACATCAACATCAGTACCACCAACAACCCAAGTTTCAACATCACATTTCTCAACATCACAATCTATACCTCGAGCATAATCATCATTCTACGTATCGTTCTATCTACTTTATCTTCGTTCTACATATCGTTCTACATCGATTATCTTTGCTCGACATGGAGATTATGTAATTTATAAAGTTTTAATTAACGATAAATCAAATGAGTTTAATATCTTATTGACTCATTAAATCCATGATTACATCTGAATAAAATATATATGTATATATGTTTACATAAAGATTGTAATTAAAAATTCTTTTGTACAAACTGTTAATGATGAAAATATTTTAACGGGTAGGTAGTACCCGAGGAATATTGAGATTTCACATTAATAAGTTACATTGTACATTCTTTGAATCTGAATCAACAGTCATTTACTATCCTACCTGCAATCACCAATATATGTATCTGTTCACCACAGAATAACCATTTTCATTCAAATTTCATATTTGGATTTTGACCTATCAGAATCCAACAAGTGGCATAATGAAGAAAACATTGGACAAAAATAAAACTTGTTAGAAACAAATGAATTAACTAATTAAAATATTGTTAAGAATCCACGCTAACTATTCCTAGCTAACTGGTTACATTTTAATTATCGCAATTTAATTATCGCAATTTACATTCTCGCAATTTACATTCTCGCAATTTTATTTATCGTTATTTAATTTCTGTATTTATTTTACGCACTTTAAATAACGGGACACGTATACAAGGTTTCGACCTATCATATCGACCCATCTATATATATATTTCGGACCAACCATAGACACTCTATATGTAAATGTTGGAGTTGGCTATACAGGGTTGAGGTTGACTCCAAAATATATATATAGTTTGAGTTGTGATCAATACTGAGACCGGTACACGGGTCACGATACGTATTAAATTAATTCAAATATTATATATTAAATTATATATGAATTTATTGGACTATTGGACAATTGGACTATTGGACTGCTAACTTTGGACAATTAAAATGATTAAAATATTGATTATAACATATGAAACTAAACAATTCTTCAAGTTTGCCACTTGATTTCATCTTAAACCTCATTTGTATCTTGACGATTCCAATTTGCGTTCAAACCTTTCATGATTCTTGAAAACACCTCGATTGAGAGAATGAACCAACCGCACTTCATCTACGGAAGGAAAGATTTATGCATATAGTTATGCACATGAAAAACTCTCGGAAACTGAGTAAACGTTTAACACATATCCGTGCTAGCTCCTTTGGCATTATTATTACCCAAAATAACTTTGCAATTCCTTTCCAAATTAGCCAATTTTTGTCGCAGCTCCAGCAAGTTGATTTCGACTTTTCACTCAAAACAACCTTATTATAATCTTTATATATATATGCGTACTCTTTTATCGTTACCGGAGAATCTTTTATATTCCACCATATGACCATCAACGTTTAATCATCTAAAAATACAATTCTCCTGAAACCACCTCAGTTTGATAACCGATGACCCAGATCCGTTAACTTTGAAAATGCTGACGAAGCAGCATGTTGAAGATGGTGTTAATGACCAAAAGTTGATGATAAAGAAGGAAGTGTTAGGAACGCTCGATAGAAAATTTGGTACTGAAAAATGGATTGAGCTAACCACGAAGGAGACCAAGGACAAATACAAAGACCAAACCCTATATTCGAAGAATCCAGGTAATTCGGGATCCGATGAAATCTTTAGAGAATATCTTACTCCGAGGTCATGTTAAAATCTTGCGGACAATTTTTCATCATCATCTTTCGAACTTATAAATTCCAAAATATCATCATAAATATTCTTGTCCGAAATTATCTATCTCTTCGTGCTATCTGTGTTACATCCTAAAAGAAACTGCCTTAGTTTCTATATTCTTTAAAATTCGAATTTAAAATATGAATGATTTTGAAGTAGTGTTGGGAACTGATGCATGAGTTAGTATAATATAATGACACTTGGCCAACGTGATTATATTACAATAAGTCATGCTGAGTTTCTAATGGAACGTGATGATGATTCACAGATCCTATCCTCATCATGAGCCATGTTACATGACTCTTTCATTCTACTTAAGCTCTAAGAATATCAAGGAAATATTTCCTTTAAATTCACGTTCTTCCGTAATTCCAACAGTTTGCTAATAAATCGTGCTATTTCATTTTCTTTCTGAATAGAAGATTTCCTTAAATTCCTTGAATTCCGGAAATCCACCATGACTACGTCAAAAGTGAAAACGAAATTTTTCACTCTTTTGTGACAGCTTCACTCGCACGCTTCACACAATCGAATCGTTTTATATATATTACCCAATAATGATAAAACACTATTTATCAACTCATATTCGTCATGAAAAACCTTTTTAGTGTTAGCCATGACGACCTCGATCAAATTTCGGGACGAAATTTCTTTAACGGGTAGGTACTGTCACGACCCGGAAAATTTCGACTAATTTTGAACCAAACTCTCGATACAATATTATTCTTTGACGAGATAAGCAAAGTTTGTTAGGTTGAGCTCAAAAATTTTGAACTATTTTCATATATGCAATTGACTTCGACCATTCTCGACGATTCACGAACAATTGTTTGTAATTTGATATGTGTGTGTGTATATATATATATATATATATATATATATATATATATATATATATATATATATATTGTATTTAACTTGAAACCATAATATATAATTTAGTTATTAGAATTAATGATGTAAGATAAGTTATGATATAAAATAAAAATTTATAATTTAAAAGGTAATCATATATATATATATATATAGTATTTTGAAATATATAAACTTTGATTACTTTATTTAGAAACACACGTTTTAATTCTTCTTGGTTAATAATGAATACTTATATATACATTTGTGGGTTAATATATATAAAATATATACAAATTTATATTTATATATATATGATTAGTATATGTATATTGTAATATATATATATATAATTTATAAATTAACTTATAAATATTACATGTAGAAAATTTATAACATTTCATTCTATATGAGTATGTATATGTTAATAATGATTTGTTATATTAATATTAATACTATTATTATTATTATTATTATTATTATTATTATTATTATTATTATTATTATTATTATTATTATTATTACTATTATATTATTTTTATTATTTGTTATAATATTAAAAGTATTATATATTATTATTAATAATTAAGATTAATCATATATATATATATATATATATATATATATAAATACTGATATATATTATATATACGCGTAATAATTATCTATTTATATCACTATCATCTTTTTCCTTTCTCTATTTCTATTATGCCCGTGAAGCTCAATCGATCCCCAATCTTCCCTATAAGACAATTCTCAATCAAATCCTTGTATTGCTTTAATAAATTTTTGGCTGTTTTCCTTTTGATTCGATCAATCATCTGAAAGATTAACCTTTAACAAACATGTACTTAATACATTTATGTTTATATATATATACATAAAACACACACATGGTATGTTTCATCACCATCTAAAACATCCTATTTTTTTTTGGTGTCAAGCACATAAACTAGGCCATCACCGGCCAACACTTCATCTCCACACCCGCCACCTAGAAACCATCACCTTCATCATTCGAGCCACCATCACCTTTACACCTCCATGTACCTATTGAAACCCACTTCTGTTTGTGTTTCATCGAGACCAACTAGTAAACCCACCACACAACACCACAACTAACCTAACATCCACCATGAACCTTCCTTCTCTCTCAACCTCTCTCTCTCTACATTTTATCACGAACCACAAATGATACTGCTACTCGAACAATTTCTGTTATTCTTTCGAAATCACCATCTTCGACCACCTTAACCGAAGCATCGATCATCACCATTTCGATCGTTCTTCTCACTGCTACTATCCTTACTAACCGTTGCAACCATTCGTTAATTCTAAAACCACCAACAAAACGTCACCATGAGCTGTTATAGTGAACTATAACTGCTACTAATCTTCTGTTTCTATTTTTCATTCGAACCAAAACACCCCACCATCTATTATCTACGAGTACATCTTCCTGTTTCTGTCACTAAGGTTGCTGCTAATTTTGTACTGTTCGAAACAAGATCTCTAAACGATCACTAAACAATCCCCTTGTTATACGACTTTACTGATGCGGTATTCCTACTATTTCTGCTCGCAGTCACAGTGATATTTTTTTTTATGAAAAACCGCCACCACAAGCCATAACCTTGTACGTATACTCCTGCTGCACCCTCTAGCTATTTTTCCGTTCTACTCGAAACCCTATCAAAAACCATCACCAATTATAACTGCTGCTGCTAACGATTCTATTTCCTATCACTTTATTCGAAACCACAACAAACTCCACCGTCACACTATCCTTCTACAGGCATATTGTTGCCTATGTTCCTGTTAGAAACAAAAATATCGATTATGATGGAGAGGATAGAGACGTTGGGCTATGACTAAAGATAATGATCATAATTAATACTAAACGATAACATCAATTGCTGTAAAGTGAAACTTGTCGAGTTTATGATTAACAGAAAACTGCACAGCTGTATGCCACTAAAATAAGGAACAGATACTTTTATAACTTAGCAAACAACCGAGTTCTTTCTTTAACTTGATTGGGCCGGGTGCTTTTAGTTGGGCCAGGGTTGCTTATGATTGTTGGGCTAATATGGACTGCCATGATCTGCTTGTTGGGCCATTCCCTGTCGTGTTTTTGGGCCAAGATCAGGCTTATATTTCGCAGTTGGACTGTAATAACGATGATGATGATGTTGGACCGTGATATTGGTGATAATCGAATGTATTGATGATGATAAGAAGTAGAACAGAAAAGATATAGATTAAATATATATTGGCATTGAATCATAGCAGAAAAGCAACAATGGAAGAGTGGTTTAGGACTGTTTGTGTTTAGCGAGGGGTCTTGAGCTCGAGTCCCGGCTTTAGTAGTTTATTATTTTTAAGCCTTCAAAGGTAGTTTTCATTATTATTATTATTATTATTATTATTATTATTATTATTATTATTATTATTATTATTGTTATTATTATTATTATGGATAAGTTAATTATTATTGTTACCATTATTAACACAATTAAATATTATTATCATTATTGTTATTACTAAGTATTATCATTAAGTATTAGGAGTATTATTAATATTATTATTATTAAAATAGGTATTATGACCATTATTATGACTACAATTATTATTATTATTATTTTGAAACCAATACAAATTATTATTATTTTCATCAACATTAGTATTAGTATTATTTTTATTATTATTAGTACTATTACTATTATTATTAACATAAGTATCATTATTAACAATCTCATTTTTATTATTAGTATTATCATGATTAATAAAGTTATTATTATTATTATTAATAAATCATTATCTTCAAAACTATCATTTTAACAAATAAATATTTTGTATATAAAAATATACTTATTACATATACTATAACTATATTAATATTATATATACATTATATATTAAACCTAATAACATTATTTACATAAATATTTACATATAACAAATTTTTGATTTAACAATATAATACTAATTATATATATTATACAAAACAAATATATTACTAAATTAAATATGTAATATATATAAACTAGTTTGATTATTATTACATGTTAATTATATGTGTTAATATATATACTCGATATAGTTTCGTGAATCCGAGGCCAACCCTGCATTGTGCAGTTTCGCCATATGTATTTTTACTACAAAATACAGTATTGTGAGTTTCATTTGCTCCCTTTTTAATTGCTTTTGCAATATATATTTTCGGGCTGAGAATACATGCGCTGTTTTATAAATGTTTTACAAAATAGGCACAAGTACTAAAACTAATTCTATGTGGGTTTAAACCAGAAATATACCCTTAGCTTGGTAACATTAAACTACTTGTCTATGTACGGTAGGCGCGAATCCTAAAGATAGATCTATTGGGCCTGACAAACCCCATCCTGACTATGAGATACTTTAGTACTTCGAGGTATTTTTAACACACCTGATCGGGTGTACTTCAGAGGGTAAAACATGAACGTTAAGGCTTGTTACCGGGTGCCTACAATTTATAGAATATTTTTATACACTTGCGAGTGTATTATGTTTATGATTATGAAATCTTGTGGTCTATTAAAATATTGAAATGATTGTTATGATAAACCTATGAACTCACCAACCTTTTGGTTGACACTTTTAAGCATGTTTATTCTCAGGTACGAATTAAGTCTTCCGCTGTGCATTAGCTCATTTTAAGGACATTACTTGGAGTCGATCATCGCAATGGGACCAAATGTTGATGACTTCGTCCAGGAGGATTAGGACGGGTCACTACAACACTAAACTTTCAGGTGAACTTCCAGGTGCTGAATGGCTGTAAATTGGTCAAGTGCACGAACCAAAACTATTTCATTCACAAATTATGAACCGAAAACACTCAAAGCGCGTACCATACATCGTTGAAAAGGTAATTTAACGAGGAACACAACTAAACACATTTCATCAAACAAAAACATCATTTTCAATAACCGAAATCTCATCGAATGATCATTATTTAATGTTTCAAGCTCAAAAAATGCAAATGGTGATTCAGACATCCAATTTACACATACGATATGCAATTTCGAAGGTAATTTAACATACATTGCAACTAAACACTTACTTACAACGTTTCATAGCATTCAAAACATCAAAAGTTCATTTTAAAAGCTATCAAACCCTAATCGAGAATCAAGAATTTAACACTTATGTTAATGAAGTTTTTCTAAGTCAACCAACATACCAAAACGAAGCTAATGATGCTAGTAACACATTTAATATACGAACTTTAACATTTAAACAACATTTAATCAACCAAAACTCAAGATTAAACACACCCATTTCAAGTTCATGCTAGTTTATGCAAAACAACAAGATCGAGCAAATAAATCACATATTCATGCTAGACTCGAGCCATAGACACTAACTAACACCATTTCAAGTCTATAAATCGAATTAGAGAAATCTAGAGTTTTTAGAAACTTTACCCCAAGTAGTGAAATTGGTACCAAAACGTAGAGGATGAAGAGATGATTCCAAAAGTACGATCCGTTTTGTTGTAAACTTCCTTGAAATGATTTAGATGATGATTTAATGTTGAAGATGAAAAGGATGATAGTTTGGAAGTAAGAAAATGAGAGAAAATGGAAAAGAAAAAGAAAATATAATGAGTGGTGGGGAGGGAGGTGGTGACTAGTTCAACTAGTTGCCACTTTGGTCAAATGGCGAAATTAGTCCTTCGAGTTTAAAAGCGGGTGCGTGAATCATCTAAACGAAATATTTTAAAAACGCAAATTAACGAGAGATGTTATAACTAAATAACGGACGTAAAATAGTTAAATGGAAAGTAAACGGAAAAAGACGGGTTGTTACAGAAACCAGACCAGACCCAAAAGGATTCATGAACCCAACAAGCCCAAAATGAGTGGGGACCAAACCAGACCCATTAAAGTTAGCAGTAGGATGTTCTTGAAAATAAAGTAAATGGATGATTTGATGTAATTTCTCTTCGTATCTTTTATCTTCTATCTTCTATTCTAAATTAAAAAAAATGCTAATTTACCATTCTTATTTATTTCTTGTATTTTCTCTTTAAATATTTTCCAGAATACAGTGTAAGAGCTCCTAACTTGCATTCTCACAAGGACTGACTCTGGTTAAAAGTATAAGAAAAGGGTGAAAAATGAAACATATTTCCAGTGCAATACCTAAGCTTTCATTCCGGCGTTGAATTACAGTCCGTCGAAGACTCTGAACTTACACACACTACACTTGTGTCGATAACTTGTTTCTCTTCGAATTCCGATCAAATTCGTAAGATCCTAAATTTACATACAGTTATATATTATATATTATGAATCATCGATCAAATTTGTAGCTATTAGATTGCTTTATTTCGTTTTCAATTTATTGTTTAAAACTTAATTAATACAGGCAATGACGATAAAATTAGGGTTTATCATTGTACTAGTAGCAGTAACATGGATCTGTGAAGCTGTAGCGGTATTTAATCCGATCTCTGAATCTCACCGGTCCGCTGCATTAGAACTGTTTTCTCCCGCCGCTGGATCGTTTTCGAGGTTTACTTAAACTCTAAATCAACTTCAGTATCTGATTTTTTATTGTTATTTTAGGTATTACATTATGAAATGTTAGTTTTCTGAATGATATGGCGTTACGGATTATCGTATCTTATGTGAGGTTTTTTGTGTGTTTGTGTAAGGATTAAAACTTTAGAGGTGGTGAAATGAATACATACACAGACGCACACTTATTGTTGTTTGTCGCTGTAGAGGCTTATTTGACTGAAGAGTAGACACATGGCTAAGTAATTTAAGTTTACACTTATTTTTTAGTTGGTAATCGAAAAAGAAGGAACTCTTAATTGGTTGATGTATGGATTTGGCTGTGATTTGTAAAGGCTGATTAGTCGTAATGGTTTTAAGCTTATTAAAATGGAATGTATCACAGTTTTGTTGCTTAGAGGATATAGATATGTACTAAAATAAATTGCCACTCATTTGAATCTTAATCTCTCATGTATCTACTCCTATTATGTTTTCATTCTTCATCTGTTTGTGGAAGATTGATAACGTATTTGTTGTAATCTAACTTAGACAACTGATTGAGGGTTCTACATTGCAGCTTAGAAGAATCCTATGAAGCATTAAGGACATTTGAGGTTCTTGGAATTGAAAAGAAACCTGATATAAAGGACCACACTTGTAGTTCTGTGGTGGATACTCTTTCATCGCCTTCTTCGAACGCAAAGGAATTGTATCACGCGTTACGAGTTAATGGGCTATTGAAATGCAAGATTAGTCAGACAGATTTAAGAGTATGATTGATCTCGCACCATGTTATGCTCATGTATATACATTGATGTCCGTTTTATGAAGGATTTAATGTTCTTATACTGATTCTTACTTCTTTAGGGCGTTGTATCAAGACTTAAAGATGCTGTTAAAGATGCATCATCGCTTCTGGATTATTATCATTCTATAGGAAGTTTGCTACTTATTAAGGTATACCAACTTATATGGAAATTTGATTAATTCAGTGCTTAGTTTTGCATAAATTTTTCGCTTTCTTGTCAGTTTATTTTGACATATTGAAGCCAGTACCTATAAATTATTGCCATTTTTAATCCTTCTGATAAATATTAGCTTCGTGTTTATCTTTTCTATGAAATGATGATCCTTTTATTTTCATTTTCCTTGTAGGATCTGAGTTCCGAAGTGGATGTACTTCTTGAAAATGCTGATGGGATTTTACGTTCTATAAAGGTTGGTTATATTTGTAACGTATGATAATTGTTATATTTTCCAATCTAGAGCAGAATTTGCGATTTCTTTTTGCTTCTTGTTATGTGAATGTCTTAGCTGACTTTGTAATAATTGTCATTTCTCAGGCTCTCAGTCAAAGTGATGGAAGGTGGCGTTATAGTGTTAACAATCCTGAGTCTAGTACTTATGCGGCAGGCAAGATTTTTTTTGCTTAATGATGATGTTAATGACTATTCAATTACTGTTAGTCAAAAGATCCCAACTTTTTTGTCCTGCTGAAGATTGGTCATAGTCAACTTGATTAAGTGTCAACATTCATGCTATTTGGTCAATTAATTATGTGTTTTTAACCTGAATCAGGAGTGGCATTTGAAACACTTTCTGGAGCTGTATCATTAGCAGCTTCTGCGATCGATGAAAATCTGGTAATTTGCATTCTGTTTGATAGTATATATGTGTCTTTCATGACAAACTTGAACCATTCACATATTTTTTGTGCAACTATGCCAACAAGTCCACACTGCCTGCTCTTGTTTTTGTTTGAATAATGTGTTGTCCCAACATTTATGACACACAAGTGGTGGGGCTACAAGGATGTGTGTCATCTGAGATATGCTTTGTAGCCATATGTATTGGCAGCCTATGTGAATCAGTTTTAAGATATATTATATTCTTTATTCATCTAAATATTTGATATTTGACTAGTACTGTGAATGTTAGCTAGTTTTGTTAATGGTGTGAGGAGTTGATAACGATAACCCCTGTTTCAACATGCTTATATGATTAATGCTTCAGTAGCATTTTTTTTTTTCAATCACTAAACTTGATGCTAGCTGTGCCTTTCCACATCTTTCGGGTTATAGTGCACACTGTTGTGTGATGTTTACCATCTGTCAGTTCTACTGACGTTAACATGAAATGCCCATAACTTCTGCGTACCTTTGTGCAGATTGGTACGCTGAAAAAAGATATTGTGAAGCTCTTTGACAGTATCGAGAAATATGGTTAGTGCATGAATTGTTCTTTACCTCTTTTTAGTGTAGTTTGTATATTAATATTAATATATTAATTCTCAAGAGTGTGGAACTTATTTTATTAGATTAAAGTCCACACTTGAACTAATGTGGATTTTATCCCTGCATCAGAGTTCATGATCTTGTACTAATGGTGACTCGATATATATTTATATTGTAGTATGCTTATACCTCTTTGTTTTTTTGGTTATTCTACTTAATTTTCACCTCAACTTTGCATGTGGCATTTTTTATGCTTTATGCTTTATAAGGTTGTGTAGATTTTGGTGAAACATATCTGATGGTACACATGGCAAATACGAATAATAAATAAAAAAGTGAACATACATGTTGATTCCATTCTTTAATAAAATGTGTTAATATGCAACTATAAAGAGTGTGAGCTCAATGTGGTACTGTACTAGTTTTTGAGAATATTCATATATGCATGAGGGTTGATTTCCAACTCTATTGAAAGTTGTTTGTGCCTTGAATACACTAGTTAGTTATTTATTTCATCATTGTTTTGCAGATGACGGGGCTTATTACTTCGATGACAAACACATTGATGCCAGTGGGCAAAAAGGCCCACTTTCAGCTACTTCTGCAGTTGTTCGAGGGCTGACTGCTTTTGCTTCTATTTCTGGAAGTTTAAACGTGCGATTAACTCTCATGAACTTTTGATACAATCCACTTCCTATATCTAATAGTTTATTTCTGTTGTTGCTCAAATTTTGTAGATACCCGAGGACAAAATACTGGGTTTAGCAAGATTTTTTCTTGGCATTGGAACCCCTGGTAATAGCAAGGACTTGTATTACCAAATTGATGCCTTATCTTGCTTAGAAAACAACAGGTAACTCTCGTCTGATCATTACATCTTGTCCCTTCTGCGTTTATTTGTCACATACTTTTTTCTTTCTTCTAATATCGCAAATCGTTTCTTGTTGCAGTGTATCAGCTCCTTTAATTTTGTCGCTTCCTGCTACTGTGCTTTCATTGACCAGTAAAGATAAACTTAAGGTGTGTGCTATGGTGCCTAGCCTGTTTTATCATGCTGTATCTATTTTATTTACATTCTATTGTGATCTGTCATATTCCTAGATTCTGAACATTTAGTAGTATAATGAGAGAGAGAATCTGAAGTGAAACATGAACATTAAATAGGCCGACATTGTCTAGAGACATCTTATATTAAAGGGTGAAGCATCTTATTAGGTCTATTTTTGAAGTTCATTTTGCTACTTGATCATATCATACATGGGTTTTAGTAATGTACCTAATGGCTAAACATGCATTAAATGTTATTTAAAATAGACACGTAATAGCGGATGATTATCTAATTATTTTTCGATCGATTATCAAGGATTTTTGATATTAATTTGCTTGCAGGTCAGTGTGAAAACTGTGCTGGGCTCTTCGGCTCCTCCCTTGTCAGTGAAACTTATGCAAGTTTTTGCCTCTGGTTCAAAAGACGCCTCGGTCCTTAAACAGGTCTTCTATTACTCGGCAATTGTTACCCATGACTTGTATATCTATAAGCTTGAGTCCCAGATTTAGTTTTCTATGATTCATTTTACTTCAGGAACTTCATTTTGATCCAAAAGAAGATATACATACCATGGATCTTCCTGAAAGTGTTGATGTTGGGGAGTACGTTTTTGCTTTTGAGGTACTTCAGATTGATCCAAAACTTATACTGTTATTTGCCAGCCCTATTTGGTGTTCAATAGTACCTTAGTACATGTATTTCCATCTCCAATTTAATCTATTCCTTCTCTAGATTGTGCTTTCAGATCCAGAACATAAAAGAAAGTATGCAACTGGAGGCCGAACGAAAGTGCCAATCCATGTTACAGGAGTAATTGAAGTTAATAACGCCAAAGTTGCAGTACTTGAGGGCGATATCGTAGAGTCAGAAAAAAAGTATGTCCTTCTAAACCTTTATTGGACGTACAAACTGACTTGATCATAACATGAACTTATAGCAGACTAATGACTTGATCATAATGTGTCATTTCATTGTTTTTGTTCACGTAAACTGACATTTTTGTATATGCATCTTCTTGATCTTTGGTTTGTTAGGCTTGATTTACCTGGAAAGTCTGAGCTGGCTTTATCAGCTAACCACCTTCAAAAGTTGCTCTTATCCTTTGTTCTGACAACCCCATTGGGCAAACCGTTCAAGCCTCATCAGGTTTCTAACTAGCTTTCAGACTATTTATATATGATCAGTTTTTGTTTGCTTAACTGACTTCTGTTAACTTTGCAGGCTTTATTAAAGCTGAAGCATGAAACTGGAGTTGAGCATGTCTTTGTTGTGGGAAACCCTGGGAAGCAGTTTGAGATAACTCTGGTCGATTTCTTTTTTGTTTTCAAGTTGCTGTTTTATATTTTACGTACCAATTACGAGAAATTTTATGTGTCCTGTAGTGGTGGAAAGATGGATGGATGCGTCCGTGGGTTGGGTAATGGGCCAAAAATGGTCAATCATGTAGAGGAAAAATGGGCTCCGCTTAGAGTTGACTTGCCTAAATTTTATTATGTAACGCGTTTTAAATTTCACAAGTTAAATCATAAAAATATTGATGCAAAACTTTACTATAAAAATAATACTCCGTATATATTTTGTTTGCGTAAGTGAATTTGAAAAGTTGATTACATTTGAACAGCACTCTGGCCAACGTCCAACTCAATTTACCTATTTTATATTTTGCTACTTTATTTTTTTTTTTATCTTAATATAATTTTACTTAGAATGGCAATCTTACAAATTTCAACCAATGTGCGTCGCAAAACCTCTTGTTTGATGGGCTCCTCATATACAGCTAGGCTAAAAGGCCCTTTGGTGTTTAGCTACTTAGTATATGGCACATTTCTACCAGTTGGTAACACACCCCAAATCGGACCCTTATTTAGTAAATCAGTTGAAATTTCCACTTGGATCATTCCAGCACAACTCTACTGGTTTTAAGGCTTTCAATGCTATAGTGTATATTCTTTATACTATAATAGCTTGTGCTTTGCTATGGATTTCTAAAATATACAACAACAACAACAAAACCCAATACCACAAAACCCAATACCACATAAGTGGTGTAGGGGGAGGTGAGATGTAGACAATCCTTCCTCTATCCGAGAATAAAGACAAGTTATTTCTCCACCCAGAGTGAAAACACTCAAAAGTAGAGAAAGTCGTCCCTCTCTATCCATTGCTTCCGAGTGGACCTCCGGCCAATAACCAATAAGTAGGAAATTTTTTTTTTTAAAAAAAATAAAATAAAATTGAGACGCCATGAAAATGGTAAAATCAAATTTCCATGGGTTTTAAATCCTGCCTGAAAATTAATTTAGGCTCCAAGATTCAGTCAAGTCGCCAATGGATTTCTAAAATATGTGCTAGAATATTGTATTCGTAGGAATTTGATCATGTATGAAAAGTTTAATGTGATTCTTACACTTGTTTACTATGCGCGTTTCAGGATTTTCTTGGTCTTGTAGAGAAGTTCTATTATCTCTCTGGTCAATATGAAATTGAGCTGACAGTGGGTGACGCAGTCATGGTAAATATTGCATAATCAGCAATAATTAATGTTCATATGCTGTTCATTTTCTAAGCCTATTTGTGTCTTTCAGGAGAACTCCTTTTTGCAACCTCTCGGCTCTATTGAGTTGGATTTTCCAAATGCGCCTGAGAAATCAACCCGCCCCCCTACACAAGCTGTCGATCCTTACTTAAGATATGGACCCAAGGAAGAGATAAAGCACATCTTCCGAGTTCCTGAAAAACGTCCTCCTCAAGAGGTTTCTTTTGCTTTCTTGGGTTTGGTTATTGTTCCATTCCTGGCATTCTTAGTTGGGGTAAGTTTTTGCGTAGATCGTTTGTATTGTGATATTTGTGTACACAAATCTAAAAGTGCTCAATCAAAGCTAAAACTATAATGGGTGAAACTGGTTAAAGGCACTCAAGGAGTAAGCAAAGTTTATTCGAAGTGTGTGTGTGTGTGTGTGTGTGTGTGTGTGTGAGTGACGTACTGACGTGTGAGTTTGCAGTTTAAAACAAAACAAAAACAACCCTCCTGAATTTGTATATTCAAAGGTTTATATAACTTTTGTTGTTATTGAATGGGATTGGGATTTTAATTATAATTAACCTCTATGATTACTTAGATATTTTTGAAGGCCCAAATTGTGTTTTTGGGTCAACACAACTTGACCTTGCAACCCTACTTGTTTTGACCCATTACCACAACCTGCTTCTCATGCTTTTATTAGTAATCTGTCTTGAAGTCTAAATCTTGTAGCTAACTAATTATCAATGGTTTCTATTTTTTATGTTAGTTATTACGTCTTGGTGTGAACCTGAAGAACTTCCCAACATCAACCATACCTGCGACATTCGCCATCCTCTTTCATGGAGGTATTGCTGCAGTGCTCGTGCTTTATGCCTTTTTCTGGTTGAAGGTATGCGTCTCATTTCACTTCTTTCTAATCGTTTAGCAACTTCAATTTTCATGACACCTCTAACGTGGATATGTTTTTTTATAATTTTGTTTATTTTTGCCGACAGTTGGATCTTTTCACCACTTTGAAAACATTGGGAGTTCTTGGGATCTTTTTGATGTTTGTGGGACATAGCACTCTTTCCCACCTTGCTTCAACCTCAGCCAAGATAAAATCGGCTTGAAAACTTCCGACACAATAGATACCATAAAGTAGAAGTATTAGATATGGGGTACTGCAGTTAGTAATCATGTTATTGTAATCACCAAACGGTTGCATTGGAATTAAATTTTGAACATTGAGTTTAATCTTGTAATATCAACTGACCCTCTTTAGATCTTTGTTCTAGCCTCTGTGTTTCTTCTATATTTGTCTTTTTTTTTTTTTTTTTTTTGAAAGGCAAGCAGATTTTATTATTAAGAATAAAACAATACACGAAAAAAGACTAGCAAGGAGCTAGACAATTACACGAACTAACACACAACCGCAAAAAAGGACGCACGCACACACAAATGCACGAAACTAAAGAAGACACACAATCACGAGGACACGACACGACAACTAAAAAACTATGCTTCCGAGTCCGATGACGCGCAAGAAGAGTAACACGAACAACAACCAATATCCTCTTCCGAGTCATTCATCACATTCTCGATAAAATATCTATCGTGCCATCGAAAATTATCCCGACGTCGGTTACGCTTCATATTATTCCTACCCCACACATGTTTAATAAAATGACTTTTGATCAAAGGAGGAGCTTTTTTCCTTTTAACACGAAACCGAGCTACCGCGGTAAAAGCAGGACAAAGGGGTACGTCCTGCAAGTCGGCATGAACATTTCCTATTGGGCTGGGGTCACCCACGTCACGTTCATCTAAGCCCAGGTCCAGCCCGTTTAGGGTCTGATTGTCCATAGCAAATTCACATGAAGAGTCTGGCCCAACATGAGGAACTGGCCCAGTTTGATGTTGATTTTGGGAAATGCACGAATGGGGAATCGGATAAACAGGCACACGCATGCCCTTGCTTTCCTCGAACACAGCACCCTCAACGTTGGAAATTGCATCGGAAGACATCGGCGAATGTAAGTTTTTGGGCAGAGAGTCGCCGCCTAATTTGAAATCCGGTGTGGATGTCGAGGCTAGAGGGTCGTCGGATTGTGGCAGAACTACGTTATCACCAAAATCAACCGTCGTGATCTCTCCCTCTTCAACCTCATCATCAACGACAGCATCGACATTCACAGTAAGATTATCACCGTGAACTTCCATCTTAACTTCTTCACAATGCACATCCCCCTCTGCCGTTACATTAAGCTCATGTGACGAAACTGAATCCATATCTGACGATTTATTATCACCCAAATTATAACCCTTGGCCTGCTTCGATTGAATCCCACTATCAGCATCTTCGAATCGGAACTTATTTACTTCGATTAGAGACCACGAAATCCGATCCTTGTTAAAACTAAAAACAAGATTATGATTGCTCACCGATTCCGGAAGATCAAAATCGATCCATTTACCTCCGACTTTTATCTCGATACGATTTGAATTATTAAGCTGAGACACATTAGGTTGTTGGTTAGACCCAACAACAGAATCTGCGAAGGATTTACCTTCCCGACTAATTGGATTTGACGGGTTTGACGAAGCACGACTCCAAGGAGCATGTGGAAATTCATCATAATCATCGACATTTAGATTGGTAGCACGACCGTAAACATCAGCATTCAGGTTAGAAACACGACCTTTATGCGGTACTCGTTTGGTTACATTTCTCTCTAAAGCTTTATAGGCACGAATCCACCTCCCGTTGACATGTATGTTGTTTAAAACTTTCGTGAAGGAATCGATGTCGGAAATGCCATCGAATCGGACGTACCCGAAGCGTTGGCCGCTCGACAATCTCTTACGAGCAAAGTACACGTCTTTGAGAGCCCCATAATTCTCGAAAACTCTCCAACAATCATCACGAGACCAAGAATCCGGAAAGTTGAAAATCAAAAACGATGTAACACGACTATCATTCGACTTTGTAGGCGAAAAGCCATTTGGCTTCGATACAACTACTTTTTTATATCTGTAGTTTTAACATCCTGTCAACTTAAGTAATGCAGTAACAATAATGTGACGCCCCGTACTAAATCATCATGTACGGACCATCATCAACAGGATCATTACAAGGTTAAGTACTATATGCGTTTTCAAAACAGAGTTTGCATTCATTAATAAAAGTGACGTCATAACATACGTCAATTGTTTTACAAATCAAAAGCATGCTTCGCTAAGTAGAAGCAATAAGTAAGTGTACGTGACCCCAATGGTCGTTACATAACATAGTTTCAAAAGTAATTAAGTTTGAATGCAAGATAAGTAGTCATGCGATGACAACTCTAAGCAGCGGGTTCTACAGCACGACTAGTATGATAGCGGAAGCGACTTCAAGCACCTGAGAAATACATGCTTAAAAATGTCAACACAAAGGTTGGTGAGCTATAGTTTAAGTATAACAGTAATGTAAGTAGGCCACGAGATTTCAGTGCTACAACGAGCGTTTCAAAAGTATGTAAAAGTATATGCTTAACCGTGGGCACCCGGTAACTAACTTAACGTTTAATGTACCCCCTTAAAGTGCACTTGGCAAGTGCGTATAACCTCGAAGTATTAAACACTCGTTAAATGCTAGCGCGACTAGCCCGAGTGGGGATGTCAAACCCTATGGATCCATATCTAAGATTCGCGTTCACGGTTCAAAAACCAATGATTAAACGTTACCGAGCTAAAGGGAATGTTTCTGCCGTTATATAACCCACACATATATAAAGTTTAAGTACTCGTGCCTAGTATGTAAAACATAAAATCCGCATGCATTCTCAGTTCCCAAAATAAGTTAAAGTAAAAAGGGAATGCTATAACTCACAATGATAGTAGTAGCGGTAAAGTAGTAGTCGGGAAATGGTGTGCAAGTAACGGTCCAAATGTCCTCAACCTAAGTCAAATAGCACTAAGTCAATAAGTCGTCTCAAAATGTTTACAAGTATGTAATTAAGGTCATAAGGGTCATCATCAATCATCATTAAACAAAAGGTAACAAGTAAGGTTCGTTTATGAAAGTCGTTTAAAACAAAGGCTGACTTGGATCAGTCACCACGGCCTCTACACAAACCGAACAGAGGTGAGGCCAGTGGCTATGGCTCCGTATATGAGTCGTTTAAGTGTGATTAAATTTACAGAAGCTAACTCGTCTTCGTTTGACCGTGGCAACGGTATATGTGCGAGTAGGTCTGAAATTTTCTGCACAACGTTAAAGGACATAGTGACGAACCGAGGGCCATAAATCCTAAACCGTAACTCGGATGAAGACGAGTCCTAAATGAAAAATTATCTACTCGAAAAGTTCTATCCAAAAATCAAGGTTAGGTCAGCCCAGACCCACGGGTCTGTTCCAGAAATAGCTGAACAGAAACTTTTGGACAGAAACAGTGGGTTTTAGGTGAGTTCCGGTGTCTTGGTGCTTGATGCTCATCATGGTTCTCATCCTTGATGCGTATAGCTTCAAGTGTACAACTCGTTGATGTGTTAACATCATCTTGACCAAGGTTTGTCCATCATAACTCAAGTGCAAGTCTAAGACATGAAGAACAACTCATCTAAGTGTTGTAAGTGTTTTGATGAACCAAAGTTACATCAAAGTCTTAGATTTAGCACACACATGAAATGTAAAAGTAATACAACTAAATTTTGACAATTATAACACAAGTGTGAGTTCTTAAGACATGTAGATCAACTCACTTAAGAGTTGTATGAGGTTTGATGAACCAAAGTTACATCAAAGTCTTAGTTTCAACACTTATATGAACTTTAGAAGTAAAAACAAGTTATAAACTTAAATTATCAACTAGTAAAGTGTATGTAAGCTTTGTAGCTTTTGTTTATGACAAATTAAGAAGACCATAAGCTAGATAACTTAGATCTTCCAAAGGTATTTGAAGTTGTAACTAGTAAGTTACACTTCTATGTTCTTGAAACTTATAAGTTAACTTTTAAGTTCAAGAAAATTATGAGATCAAGAGTAACTAGTAGTTCTTGACCAACAAACCAACAAACAAGTAATTTAGGTGCATAAATTAAAGAAACAAGTTAATTAAACAAGTAGTTAGTTCAAGTGTTGCTCATACTTTAAAGATTCAACCAAAGTTGACCTTTAAGTAAAGTAAACTTTAAGTTTACTTCCATGGCTTGCAAGTATGATTTTAACAACAAAGAACTCATAATCTTTGAAACAAAATATGTAGAACATAACTAGATAGATTATGTTCTTGATGTTCTTGTCATAACAAGATAAAGATGAAGAATCAAAACTAGAAAGTTTGATCTTGTAACTTAGTAAAGAAAGACAAGTAAGTAAGTAAATAATAACTAGTAACTTACAAGTAATCAACCTTAAACAAGAACAAGTAACAATTTAACAACAAAGAATGATGATGAAGATGGATTGGAAATCGGTTTTGGTTGAAGAAAAAGAAGAGAAATAAAGTTCATACACTTACAAGAACTAGAGAGAGTTTGAGAGAAAATTTGAAATGCTAGTGTGTGTGTATTTTGGAATGAAGACTAGTAAAGAGTAAGTAAGCAAAATGGAAAGGAAATCACACCCTTGGCCTACACCAAGGGCGACGGCCAGCAGCCCATTCAAAGGGGGGTGGCTTTAGTTCCTTGGTCACTAGTGTGTAAGGCTTACAAAAGGTGGATAATAAGTGTGTTTACATGGGGATTAAGTGCAACAAGATTCCAATTCTAAGCTAACCATCTAGTTCCAAGTTAAATGATACTTACAAGTTGCAAGAGTGGGCTAATTAATCCATAATATAAGTAGGGTGGGCTTACACAAGTCCATTAACACTAAAAGGCCCAAGTTTGCAAGTAGTTAGCAAGTAATCCAATAAAAGTCCAACTTAAGCCCAAGTAACTAACTAATAGCTTTAGTTAATTAAAATGATTAATAAAATTAATCATGAATGTAAATAATATCTTAAAATATTATTCGTGCAAGTTCCGGGTGTCACAAAGACGTTTCGGGCATTTAAAGTTCAAGTACGGGCAATCAAAGCAACATGTAAATGTAATAACATACATTCGATTAATCACACGTATTAATAATAATAATTATTAATAATTAAACGTTGGAAAAACCAGGGTCGTTACATTACCCACCTGTTAAAGAAAATTTCGTCCCGAAATTTTAAGCTGAGGTAGATGGAGGAGTCGGGAAAAGGTGAGGATACTTTCGCATCATTTGATCCTCTCGCTCCCAAGTAAACTCAGGTCCTCGTTTGGCATTCCATCGTACTCGAACGATCGGAATCTTGTTGCGTTTCAAAGTTTTGATCTCACGATCCATAATCTCAACTGGTTCTTCCACAAAGTGGAGTTTGTCGTCAATCGTAAGCTCCTCAAGTGGTATGATAAGTTCAGGTGCAGCAAGACACTTATTCAAGTTTGACACATGGAAGGTAGGATGAACTGAGCTCAATTGTGCTGGTAGATCTAATCGGTAAGCAACGGGTCCAACACGTTCCAAGATCTCGAAAGGACCAATGTATCGTGGGTTCAACTTTCCACGTTTTCCAAAACAGATCACACCTTTTCAAGGTGCAACCTTCAACATTACACGATCACCAACATTAAATTCAAAGTCCTTACGTTTAAGATCGGCATAACTCTTTTGGCGATCACGGGCAGTCTTAAGTCTAGCTTGAATCTGAGCAATCTTCTCCGTCGTTTTGTGGACTACCTCGGGTCCGGTGATTTGCTTTTCGCCTACTTCGGCCCAACAAATAGGAGATCGGCACTTACGGCCATACAACGCTTCGAAAGGTGCAGTATTAATGCTAGAGTGATAACTGTTGTTGTACGAGAATTCGGCGAGTGGCAAATGCCTTTCCCAGGCCTTTCCGAAATCAATGACACATGCACGCAGCATGTCCTCCAAGGTCTGAATCGTTCGTTTGCTTTGCCCGTCAGTCTGAGGATGATAAGCAGTGCTCATGTCGAGACGAGTTCCCATGGCTTCTTGCAAAGAACGCCAAAATCTAGAAGCAAAACGGGGATCGCGATCGGAGATGATCGATAAAGGTACACCATGACGAGATACAACCTCTTTGATGTATAACTGAGCAAGTCTTTCCATTGTATCAGTTTCCTTCAGCGCTAGGAAGTGTGCAGATTTGGTAAGGCGGTCAACAATAACCTAAATAGTATCGTATCCGCCCACCGTCTTCGGCAGCTTAGTAATGAAATCCATTGTGATCCTTTCCCACTTCCATTGTGGGATTTCCGGCTGTTGAAGTAACCCAGAAGGTCTCTGATGCTCAGCTTTAACCTTCGAGCAAGTCAAACACTTACCAACATAAGTCGCAACGTCCTTCTTAAGATTCGGCCACCAATACTGTTCTTTAAGGTCGTGGTACATCTTACCCGCACCGGGGTGAATCGAATATCTCGATTTGTGTGCTTCATCAAGTATTAGGTTTCGTAGATCTCCATAATAAGGTACCCAAATTCTTCCGGCATAACATCGGAGTCCAGACTCTCTAACCTCGAATCGAGAGACAAGTATGTTCAAATGCTCGTGAGATATGTTCTCCTCCTTGAGAGCCTCAACTTGGGCTACTCTGATCTGGTTGTTGAGGTTCGAATGGATGGTGATGTTCAGAGCCCTAACACGGAGAGGTGCCGTCCTCTCCTTTCGGCTTAAAGCGTCAGCTACAACATTGGCCTTGCCAGGGTGATAACGGAGTTCACAATCGTAGTCGTTGAGCGTCTCGATCCATCGACGCTGTCTCATATTCAGTTGCTTCTGATCGAAGATGTGCTGGAGACTCTTGTGATCGGTGAAGATAGTGCTCTTAGTTCCATACAAATAATGTCTCCACAATTTGAGTGCAAATACAACGGCTCCAAGTTCAAGATCATGTGTAGTGTAGTTCTGCTCGTGAATCTTTAATTGGCGGGAGGCATAGGCAATAACCTTTGATCGTTGCATCAGTACACAACCAAAACCACTCTTCGATGCATCACAATAAACAACAAAGTCGTCACTGCCTTCAGGAAGTGATAGGATAGGTGCGGTGGTTAACTTCTTCTTCAAAGTTTGAAATGCTGATTCGTGTGCGGGTTCCCAAATGAACTTCTTGCCCTTGTGAGTCAGTGCGGTCAAAGGACGCGCAATCAGAGAAAATCCTTCGATGAATCTTCGGTAATAACCGGCGAGACCTAGGAATTGGCGAATATGCGTCGGAGTAGTGGGGGTCTCCCACTTGCTGATGGCTTCAACCTTGGCGGGGTCAACTTTGATACCCTGGTCACTCACAACATGACCCAAAAACTGTACTTCCTTCAACCAAAATTTGCACTTGGAGAATTTGGCGTAAAGTTGCTCTTGTCTTAAGAGTTCAAGCACTAATCGAAGGTGTTGCTCATGTTCTTCTTCGCTCTTAGAGTAGATGAGGATATCATCTATGAAGACGATAACAAACTTGTCCAAGTAAGGCTTGCAGACACGATTCATGAGGTCCATGAACACGGCAGGTGCATTTGTCAAACCGAATGGCATCACAAGAAACTCATAATGACCATAACGGGTCCTGAATGCAGTTTTCATCACGTCACTTTCCTTCACCCTCAACTGGTGATAACCGGATCGCAAATCGATCTTTGAGTAGACACTCGATCCTTGTAGTTGGTCAAAAAGATCGTCAATTCGTGGAAGAGGATATCGATTCTTGATTGTCAATTTGTTGAGCTCACGGTAGTCGATACACATACGAAAGGGTCCATCCTTCTTCTTCACAAACAGAACAGGTGCGCCCCAAGGCGAGAAACTTGGTTGGATAAACCCTCGATCTAATAGCTCTTGTAGTTGACTCTGTAATTCTTGCATCTCGGAAGGTGCGAGTCTATAAGGTGCGCGAGCTACAGGTGCAGCTCCTGGCACTAAATTAATCTGAAATTCTACGGCTCTCGGCGGTGGTAATCCAGGCAATTCCTCTGGAAAGACATCGGAAAATTCGTTCACAATTCGAACGTCGTTCACGCTCTTCACCTCAGTTTCTACCGCTTTCACATGTGCTAGGACAGCAAAGCGTCCCTTCTTCATAATCTTTTGCGCTTTCACGCAACTAATGAGGTTCAACTTCGAGGTACATCTCTCTCCATAGATAACCAGTGGTTCGCCATCTCCTTGTGGTATGCAAAGTGCTTTATCTCCACAGATAACATCGGCCTTTATCTTGCTCAACCAATCCATACCGACGATCACGTCAAAACTTCCCAGTTTGATAGGTATCAAATCAATTTCGAAATCTACACCAGCTATGTTGATAATAGCTCCACGACTAATATGGTCAACCTTTTCAAGTTTTCCATTGGCGACCTCGACAAGCATACTCTCTTTTAACGGGACTAATGACCAATTAATCTTATCGCAAAAATGTCTACATACATAACTTCTATCCGCACCAGTATCAAACAAGACAGAAGCTAAAAGATTGTTGATTTTGAATATACCTGTCACCAAGTCGGGGTTATCGCGTGCATCCCTTGCATTAACATTAAAAGCTCTAGCACGCGGTGGTCCGCCATCCTTTCGTTTGTTCGGGCACTCGTTTCTGAAATGGCCCGTCTGCCCGCATTCGTAACACTTTTTCGGCCCGTTGGTGTTCGGCCTCCCTGTCATCGTGGTAGTCTTGCAGTCCCTACCGATGTGCCCGCTCTTCTTGCACTTCTCACAAACAGCATTACAATACCCGGTGTGGTGCTTGTAGCACCTCTTGCATTGTGGTAGCGTGCCTTTGTAGTTCGGGTTGGAGTTGTTGTTGTTGGGGTTGGGGTTGTTGTTGTTTTGCCTGAACCCTTCATGTCGCTTCGCCGGGTTTTGATCATAGTTTCTACCCCTGTTGTTGTTATTGTTGTTGTGGTTGTTGTGGTTGTTATCCCATTTCCTCTTTTCGCTACTACCAGCTTCAAACTTAGCCTTCTCCGGCTCATCAATAAGGATCTGATTCATGAGAGTATGCGCCATGCGCATTGCTTCGGGAACATTTGGTGGTTTGGATGAGGTGACATTTCCTTTGATGGACTTAGGAAGTCTCGAGAAGTATTTCTCCATGCGCTTGAATTCGGGGGTGACCATGGTCGGACACATAAGAGCCAACTCCAAAAACCTACGGTTGTAACTGTTAAGGTCTTTCCCTACGGCCTTTAACTGCATAAATTCGATTTCCATCTTCTGAATTTCGGTTCTTGGACAATACTCATCAATCATAGCACACTTAAACTCTTCCCAAGGCGTGGCATACGCCTCATCAATCCCTTTTGCTTGAGCTAACGTGTTCCACCACGTTAGCGCGCCGTCAGATAGCGTGCAAGATGCAAACTTGGTCTTATTATCCTCCGAACAGTTGCTAACTCGGAATACTGATTCAAGTTTTTCAAACCATCTGGTGAGACCAACTGGTCCTTCGGTGCCACTGAAGTTATGCGGTTTGCAGCTCTGGAATTCCTTGTATGTACACCCATTTCGAACGGGTGGGATAACTGGTGGTGGTGGCGGTGGAGCTTGGAGATTTCTTTCTGCTAGGGCTGCAGCGACCCGTTCGCTGATCATGTCCTCAATCTGGGCGGCGGTAGGTGTGGTTCTTCCATTAGCCATGGTATTCTAAACAAAAATTTTGACCCAAGTCAAAATCCAGCATGCAAGTAGTAGTAATACAGTATATAGTGACTAACATGGAATCAAAACATCACATGTTATTAAATAATGCATCTAGGTACAAATACCACAGAATCATCGTACAGCAATGTAAATAGAACATCGTGCAAGAATTAAATAACGCAAAGTTCCATTCATTAATAATAATAAGTTTCATACATCTGAATAAGTTCGTACAATACATATGAAATACATGAAACTATGTCTAGATTACATCATGAAATCTAAATACAAGGTCCTACGGTGAAGGCGGGTGAACTGCTCCTCGAGCCAACTGCTCCTCGAGCTCAGTGATTCGAGCTCGGAGAGTCTCAATCTCCCTCATCAGTTCCTCGTTAGAGGGAGCTGGTGGGGCAGGCGGTGCAGGTGGGGCGGGTGGTGCCGGTGGTGCTGATGTAGATGGTCCGGCTCCGGATGTAGACGGTACGTCCCTAGATGTAAGTGGTGCATATCTGAATCTAGGTGGTACGGTTCCAGGAATAGTCAATACGTAACGGGGAACCTTACGTATCTGTGGGTCGGCAGGGTATGGCACAACTCGTTTACGAGCAGTAACCCTACGTCGATGGCCAAAAGCATCAGTAAAAGCACGACCTCCATTCACCCCTAGAATGACGGTGCCGTCGGAACGGTACCGCTTCTTCGGCGGGGTGGAGGGTGCCTGAATAGGTCTATCAGCAGGATCCTCATCATCGCTGGAGTCGTCTGATGATGAAGAATCGACGGATGATGAGTCATCCGAATCGTGTGGTGGTGACACTGGTGGCTGAGCTGGTAATCCAAAGCGTCCGAAGGCGGCCAACATCTGTCGGTGTCTGCCTGGAGGAATCACGACTAAACGTCCGTCGGGAGTGCGTCGGCAAGGCGTGCGCATGTGGTTACGAAACGGCCCTTCCCCGAACTCCGCGGGGATCTCAATACCACCAATGCGGGGCTGTGACCTCGAGGGTCCGGGAGCGGACACTGGGGCAGGTGCACTAGTACCAGCTCCGGAAGTAGAAGCGCCGGGATCACTAGTGGGTGTCGGGGCCGGTGTATCGGCAGTAGCAGCAGCAGGTGTAGCAGTAGGTAGGGCGACGGGGTCTGAGTCTGTACTGCCCGAAATGCCAGCAGGTGGAACATCCGACATCTGAACAAGGAAAAATAAATTTTCCATGTCAGTATGTCATAAAGCAAGCAAATAATAGGCCAACAGTTTAAATCATGTATAACAGTAACTAGCATGGCAATAACAGTAATTCGTATGAAAGTAGCATGCAATCGAAAGCAAGTAATATCATGCAGTAGTGATATCATGTAGTAGCATACGGCATATAGCAGTAACAGTAAGCAGTAGCATGCAGTAAATTCAGCGGAAACAAGTAAACTAGCAAGTTGTAGATTAGTCCTATTAGTGAATCCTACCCGGGTCGGTCTTAGACTCACTAATGCAACCTAATTCCCTACAACCAATGCTCTGATACCAAATGTGACGCCCCGTACTAAATCATCATGTACGGACCATCATCAACAGGATCATTACAAGGTTAAGTACTATATGCGTTTTCAAAACAGAGTTTGCATTCATTAATAAAAGTGACGTCATAACATACGTCAATTGTTTTACAAATCAAAAGCATGCTTCGCTAAGTAGAAGCAATAAGTAAGTGTACGTGACCCCAATGGTCGTTACATAACATAGTTTCAAAAGTAATTAAGTTTGAATGCAAGATAAGTAGTCATGCGATGACAACTCTAAGCAGCGGGTTCTACAGCACGACTAGTATGATAGCGGAAGCGACTTCAAGCACCTGAGAAATACATGCTTAAAAATGTCAACACAAAGGTTGGTGAGCTATAGTTTAAGTATAACAGTAATGTAAGTAGGCCACGAGATTTCAGTGCTACAACGAGCGTTTCAAAAGTATGTAAAAGTATATGCTTAACCGTGGGCACCCGGTAACTAACTTAACGTTTAATGTACCCCCTTAAAGTGCACTTGGCAAGTGCGTATAACCTCGAAGTATTAAACACTCGTTAAATGCTAGCACAACTAGCCCGAGTGGGGATGTCAAACCCTATGGATCCATATCTAAGATTCGCGTTCACGGTTCAAAAACCAATGATTAAACGTTACCGAGCTAAAGGGAATGTTTCTGCCGTTATATAACCCACACATATATAAAGTTTAAGTACTCGTGCCTAGTATGTAAAACATAAAATCCGCATGCATTCTCAGTTCCCAAAATAAGTTAAAGTAAAAAGGGAATGCTATAACTCACAATGATAGTAGTAGCGGTAAAGTAGTAGTCGGGAAATGGTGTGCAAGTAACGGTCCAAATGTCCTCAACCTAAGTCAAATAGCACTAAGTCAATAAGTCGTCTCAAAATGTTTACAAGTATGTAATTAAGGTCATAAGGGTCATCATCAATCATCATTAAACAAAAGGTAACAAGTAAGGTTCGTTTATGAAAGTCGTTTAAAACAAAGGCTGACTTGGATCAGTCACCACGGCCTCTACACAAACCGAACAGAGGTGAGGCCAGTGGCTATGGCTCCGTATATGAGTCGTTTAAGTGTGATTAAATTTACAGAAGCTAACTCGTCTTCGTTTGACCGTGGCAACGGTATATGTGCGAGTAGGTCTGAAATTTTCTGCACAACGTTAAAGGACATAGTGACGAACGGAGGGCCATAAATCCTAAACCGTAACTCGGATGAAGACGAGTCCTAAATGAAAAATTATCTACTCGAAAAGTTCTATCCAAAAATCAAGGTTAGGTCAGCCCAGACCCACGGGTCTGTTCCAGAAATAGCTGAACAGAAACTTTTGGACAGAAACAGTGGGTTTTAGGTGAGTTCCGGTGTCTTGGTGCTTGATGCTCATCATGGTTCTCATCCTTGATGCGTATAGCTTCAAGTGTACAACTCGTTGATGTGTTAACATCATCTTGACCAAGGTTTGTCCATCATAACTCAAGTGCAAGTCTAAGACATGAAGAACAACTCATCTAAGTGTTGTAAGTGTTTTGATGAACCAAAGTTACATCAAAGTCTTAGATTTAGCACACACATGAAATGTAAAAGTAATACAACTAAATTTTGACAATTATAACACAAGTGTGAGTTCTTAAGACATGTAGATCAACTCACTTAAGAGTTGTATGAGGTTTGATGAACCAAAGTTACATCAAAGTCTTAGTTTCAACACTTATATTAACTTTAGAAGTAAAAACAAGTTATAAACTTAAATTATCAACTAGTAAAGTGTATGTAAGCTTTGTAGCTTTTGTTTATGACAAATTAAGAAGACCATAAGCTAGATAACTTAGATCTTCCAAAGGTATTTGAAGTTGTAACTAGTAAGTTACACTTCTATGTTCTTGAAACTTATAAGTTAACTTTTAAGTTCAAGAAAATTATGAGATCAAGACTAACTAGTAGTTCTTGACCAACAAACCAACAAACAAGTAATTTAGGTGCATAAATTAAAGAAACAAGTTAATTAAACAAGTAGTTAGTTCAAGTGTTGCTCATACTTTAAAGATTCAACCAAAGTTGACCTTTAAGTAAAGTAAACTTTAAGTTTACTTCCATGACTTGCAAGTATGATTTTAACAACAAAGAACTCATAATCTTTGAAACAAAATATGTAGAACATAACTAGATAGATTATGTTCTTGATGTTCTTGTCATAACAAGATAAAGATGAAGAATCAAAACTAGAAAGTTTGATCTTGTAACTTAGTAAAGAAAGACAAGTAAGTAAGTAAATAATAACTAGTAACTTACAAGTAATCAACCTTAAACAAGAACAAGTAACAATTTAACAACAAAGAATGATGATGAAGATGGATTGGAAATCGGTTTTGGTTGAAGAAAAAGAAGAGAAATAAAGTTCATACACTTACAAGAACTAGAGAGTTTGAGAGAAAATTTGAAATGCTAGTGTGTGTGTATTTTGGAATGAAGACTAGTAAAGAGTAAGTAAGCAAAATGGAAAGGAAATCACACCCTTGGCCTACACCAAGGGCGACGGCCAGCAGCCCATTCAAAGGGGGGTGGCTTTAGTTCCTTGGTCACTAGTGTGTAAGGCTTACAAAAGATGGATAATAAGTGTGTTTACATGGGGATTAAGTGCAACAAGATTCCAATTCTAAGCTAACCATCTAGTTCCAAGTTAAATGATACTTACAAGTTGCAAGAGTGGGCTAATTAATCCATAATATAAGTAGGGTGGGCTTACACAAGTCCATTAACACTAAAAGGCCCAAGTTTGCAAGTAGTTAGCAAGTAATCCAATAAAAGTCCAACTTAAGCCCAAGTAACTAACTAATAGCTTTAGTTAATTAAAATGATTAATAAAATTAATCATGAATGTAAATAATATCTTAAAATATTATTCGTGCAAGTTCCGGGTGTCACAAAGACGTTTCGGGCATTTAAAGTTCAAGTACGGGCAATCAAAGCAACATGTAAATGTAATAACATACATTCGATTAATCACACGTATTAATAATAATAATTATTAATAATTAAACGTTGGAAAAACCAGGGTCGTTACAAATAATCTGTTGAAAAATACTGACTTCACTTAATAATTAATTTAATGTATATATTAATATTAATAACAAGAAAGCAACTTCTGATTCTTTTATCAAAACTGTATAACTTTAGGATAACTTTTATATTGTTACAACTCAACTTTCTGTTAAAAGTAAAACGCCATGTATAGATATAAGTTGTTGTATCCATGTCACATGTTACACATACTAACAAGGAAGTATACACATAAATTTAATTTGGGTTAAGAAAAGAACAAAGCTCAAATGAAGTCCTTAAGCGCTAACGTCTTGATCTCCAAGCTCTGCGGATTTGTTTTTTTTTTTTTCCTTTTCTTTTTTGGACAATATTTTTTTTCCAGGTGGCCCTAACTATTAATCATTTGACACACAAACTCAAGGTGGTGTGCACCAGGGGCGAAACTACATGGAGGTAGAGGGGGGCGGCCAGTGGATTTTTTTTTGCGCAAAACCTACGTATTTTGCCCCAAAACATTCAAATTTTGCCCAATGTTCTCCAACTTTTGCTACAAAACCTTCAAATTTTGCCCATAAACCTTCAACTTTTGCCCAAAAACCTTCATAAAAACCTCAATTTTTTGCCCCAAAACCTCCATATTTTGTCCAAAAAAATTGCTACAGTTTTAAATTTCTTTTAACCCCCGGTGAAAAAAATCCTAGTTCCGCCACTGGTGTGCACCCTCGCATTCTCAATCTGAAGTTCTAGGTGGTGTGTTTTCCAACTTTCTTACATTAGATGCAGTGAAAGTTTTCTACCGTATCAAACAAACCCAACTCCACATACAAACTAATATATAATATATAATATATGATATAATCTTCTATACACATTATTATAAAGCGCGTGCTATGAATCCTACGTGTCATCTTCTCAACTAATCTTAATTAAATAATCATACGTGTCATTCTATTAAGTAATCTGAATTAAATAATCATACATGTCATTTTCTAAATTAAACTGAATTTAATAATTATTGAATAATTATAATAATAGAATAAAAAAAGATAATGGATATATATGGAAAAAAAGATCCACGTATTATAGTTAGGAGGATTTGATATATATGATGATTAATTTAATATTTTTTTATACGATAATGGATTCATGTAATTTTAAATTTGATTTGATTAGTATATATATATATATATATATATATATATATATATATATATATATATATATATATATATATATCAAATGAATAACAAAAACCACTTCTAAATTTTGTCAATAACACAGGCTCTTAAATTCATAAGAATTTATGTCATATAAAGGTTATAAAGGTAGGTGATGGCTCACAATGGAAACTGTTTAAAAAAAACTCAAAATTTCAAGCGTTTTTAACTACTGTGTAATGCACGGGCTTCATACACTAACTATTTTATAAAGTGTTAACATTTCAATAATTTTATCATTTATTATCATTTTACTGAAAATATTAGCTCTAATAAATACTCCGTAATTGTTTGATAAACTCAATTAATTTTGCACGGTTATTTACTCACCCGTGCAACGCACGGGCTCTAAAACCTAGTACTAATAAATAAATATTATTATAACATAATAACTGAAAATGGAAAGCAAAAAACAACTTGAATCCTAAGAATACATTACAGTGAAAAAAGGTGCATGTAATGTAAGCTCTCAATTCGTCAGCAACTCCAACAGCTCAGCTTTCTTCAGTTTCGAAAACCCTTTTATGCCTCGAGATTTAGCCACTTCTCGCAACTCCACCAGTTTCATGCTACTCAGATCGTCCTTTTCAACTGATTTCACTTCTTCAGAATCATCAATTTCATCAGCAGTATACTCAATGTCAGAAGCTTCATCATCATCTGAACTTTCATCAAACTCATCATCAAAGGCTTTACTCTTAACCTCCGGCTCAGACCTAATCTCTGTTTTGACCTCAGGTGTTGACTCAGGCTCAGCTACAGCTTCTTTCCTTTTAAATGGTCCAGGATTAAAAGACTCTTCACCATTCAAAATCTGCTTGTATTTCAATCTAGTAACCGGTGACCTCTTCTGAAAATTTGATGTGGGTCGGGTATATTTAACTTGGTTATTCGAGTCTTTTGGGGTTTTATCTTCTATAAACGAATTGTTCTGCTCTGGTTGGTGGTCTAACACGAAATCTTTATTGTTTCTGCTGCTGGTTGTGCTCTTTCCATGTTGAACAGAGTGTTTTCTCAGGAGTTTTAAAAGAGAATCAACGGTTTCGTTCTGTTTATTATGTCCTTGTGAATCTTCAACCTTTTTCTCTTCCTTTTGTGCAGCCCGTTCTCGGAGTTGGGCCTGGACCTTTCTGAAAATTTCCACAATTTCTCTCTCTCTAGGCCCAGGAGTTGAAGAAGATTGGAATTTGGGAGGAGAGTTTGGAAAAAAAGCCGGGCCATTCTTTGAAGAAAAAGTTTCAGAATCTTCAAATCCATCAACATCTTCATTATTTCTATTCTTGTTTCTTGAATATCCTTGTCTATTTTGCCTTGGAAAGTCGGGATTTCTTCGCTGACCACTAGAGTTTGCGTTGCAGATAAAAGACGTTGTACCCTTTGAAACCGGACTGAAAGGTGCAACTTTGATATGTTGGGATCTTTTATAGTCATTACAAGAAGAACATGGTGGTATCATGAATCCAGTTAGGTACCTACCATCTGATAATCCATGACCTGAACAGAATCGCAATAAGTTTTAATTATAATTATGTTATGCTTGCTGGTAAAAGAAAACCATGTTCTCAAATCTGATATCTTTTACAAGAGACACAAGATAGTTCAGTAACGAAACTGCATCATATCTCGAGTATTAAGTTTGTACAGAAAAGTACTCTTTTGACATCAAATAATCAAAGTACATCATATCTTTCACTGATATAGGGGGATACAAATTAAGCACCAAAACAGCATGTTATGAAAGGAAAAACTTACTAGACATTACAGATTACTATCAAATATAATTCTAGCTCGTAAACTCACTCAGGCATTTCGTCGAACGGTTGGTGCGCAAACAGGTAGTGGCATAAAAAACACTAGATAAAATCAAAATCATTTTAAACTCAAGAAAGCAGAAACTAAACAATGGAATGGATACCTGTTAAACAAGCTAGAACTGAAATTAAATAAATAAGAAAATATTTAACAACTTTATACACAAGAGGTATTTATATTCAGTTAAAACGAAAAATTGGGAAATTAAATACTCCGTATTACATAAATAAAGTAAAATGAATGGCGATATTACAGGTATTATATGTTAAGTTATTTCCGGTGAACGAAGAAAATTACCAGAGACGCCGTGAGAGGTGAGATGGGACGCCGGCAACATTTCAACGAGTAAAGGTATGGGATTGTTCCTGTTGTTGCTGGAGGTTTTGTGCTTGGACAAAGAGGGTGAACCCTTTTGTTGTAACGTAACCCGAACTTCGCGCCGGGGTTCGGTTTTCAATGTATTTTATTGCGTTTAATAAAATTATTTTGTGGCTAACGATGATGTCGTTGAAGCGCAACTCGAGTCGAACTAAAAGGTATAACCCGTGAGAGATTTAAATGTTATTTTAAATTAACAGTGCATCTCCGCGTTTCGCTATGGAATTGTCGACTTTTAAAAATTTAACGCAAAATCAACGTGTATGAAAAGTACCCCAAATATTTAGCGTTTTTTAAAAAGCGTCCGTTTTGCGTATAGCTAGTGACATTGTGTTCCTAAAATTATTTCGAGTTTAACGATGGTGTCGGAAAAATTTAACTCGTTGCGAGCAAGAAGATATGACCCGTCAAATATTTGGGCGGAGTTTATTTAAGATTTTTTATAAAAATGGTTATTTGACACTTTATCCCCTGTTTGGGGGGTCGATTTGAATTTTTTTAAAAAGTGTGGAGGACTTTGTTGGTAAAATGAAATTTAGTTAAAATTAAAAAAAAAAAAGGTGAAAAGGCAAAAATGACCATGGTTACTATTCATAACTTTTGTCTATTAGTTAATTTGTAAATATGCTCTCTCATAAGGGGCAAATTTGGAAAGTTGATGAATAATTTTCCATTTTGTGCTAGGACAACAAAAGTTTAAAACGGATTCTAATTACGATTGATTTGTTAAACAAAGATTAAAATGGTTATAGTTTCTACATGAATTTGATTATAAATAACAACCGCAAGTTTGATAATTATCTGAAATGAACATTATACACGTATAAATAAAAGAATATACATGTGATGGATAATTGTAATTCGTAAAAGACAATAGCTAACTCAAAGTGTATTCAATCCAACTTATGTGCGTTTCATTCTCTTCGATCTTTTATCTTTGATTGATTTTTATAGTCACCGGGAGCCATTTCAATAAATAAACCACCACATCAATATTAAATAAGTAAATCATTCTTAAGAAAATGCTAAAGTTAAAGTCCCTAGCTAGACATTGTGAATTGAAAGATGTTGATTTTATGTATTACAAGTTACTTCTTCGTTTTACTTGCTAAACAATATATTTTGTACATGGTTTGAAATAAAATATCTTGATTTTGCGAATTACAAGGTAGATTCCCAGTGTGGCAATTTTGCACTACGTGATTTTTGACCCAACAGTATGTTAGAGTAATCCGTCAACCAAAACAATGCAAGTTAAATTATTTAAAAAGAAATGATTAGTGCCAATACAAGTTGCATCATATGATGGGTTAAAATCTCTATTACCATAGCGGCATAGCAGATACGTAGTAGGGTCCATAGCCAAAAACTTAAATCGGACTATTTATGATAATATAGGTATCAAACTTCAAACACTTGCCAATTGCAATATTACTTAGCTGATTCGGAACTTGGGATGAGCTATGGACTAGCTTAAATTCAACTTCAAACATAAATCTTATTCGCCACAACTGAAACTATAGTAATTAACATGAACATTTATTTGAAGGTTCAAAGCACAATACATTCTACAAACTCGATACATGTCAGAAATACATATATACAAGAACAATTCTTTAAAATGTCGCTCAAAAAAGGTAACTTACAAAATCTGTAGAGAAATTCAAGTGACCTTCCTAAAAAACCTTATCAATAAATTGATTGAAGTCAAAAAGTATGAAAAACATGATAAGAATACACCAAAGATTTTCCACTTGAGTTGAAGATCATTAGAATCGAGACAATACGAACTTCCGTTATTAGCTTTTCGATCATGAGGAAAACATGGTAAATTTCGAACGAAACGAAGCACATACAAACCAATTTGAGAAGGGTGGGTTTATTTGTTGCAAAACTTTCTATGCTTTGTGGTTTTTGGCCATCTCATCAACATCCAATTCCACTTCCAACACAGGCATATCCTTCTGCATGCTGTATTGACTGGCAAATGTAGCAATAAACACATTATTTAAAGATTTTCATGATTTTTATATGTAAATATCATGTATCATCTACTTCAAGAATATACCTGTTCTGTATGGGACCATGATCGACCGCCGTTCTCAGGCAATACAAAACTCTACCAACTATGTCATTCATAGAAACAGGACCAAATAATCGACTATCCTTTGCTTCCTGAATTTTTTTTAAAAATGTCATGTAAAGAGACAACAAAAAAAAAAAAAAAAAAAAAAAAGAATTTTTTGTTTTTGTTTTGGTAAACTATATAATTTACTTCCAAATTTGATAGTTTTCTACGAGCGTTCCAGACTAATGTACTACAAAAAGAACGAATTGGTAAAATACCTTGGGTTTCAATTTGTCATTGTCAGCCAAAACCCAGCACTGATCCTTTTCAAGTACAAAAGGTTCCTCTTTTTCATCTTTTGAAACCATTTCATATCCTTCAATGGCACCCAATCTTCGAACCAGATAATTATCTGATTTTTCTGGGTCCTTAATGACCACTACATCCCCAACAAAAACGCGCCTGAAAAAAGCAATTAAGAAAAGTGATGCCAACCTGCTAAGCATCTCACATGTCGAATTGAAGTCAAGTCAGCAAAAGGCAGATATTAAAAAAAATAAATAAAAAAAATTCTACATAATGGTTTCACTAAATTGCTTATTTCAAGCTAATATCACTGATTGTAAAAGATGATCGTAGTATGAAAGTATGGTAGCATATTATTTTTTAATTTAATTTAAGTCTAACTGTACGAATAATCATATTAATCTTTTTAAGCATGAGGGAATATTAAAATCTGCATCATAATATATTTCCATGATAACATCTTCTAAAACTCCCCGAAAGTACAGGGGTCACAAGTAATTATATTTAAAGCAAAACATTCAGTAATAATTAATAATTAATAATAAATAAATAGTTATCAGAATTTTGTGAGATTATTACTGTGAATTTGCAGCTGGTAGTTTTCTGACAAGAAGAGTGCCACCCTCGAGTCCAATTGTCGGAGACATCTCATCTCCTTTTTCGTTCCAATGCAAAAATGTCAACTTTCCTTGAAAGAAAGTTTTCCATACACTGTCCGTCACTTGTGTATTAGAGATTTTACCATGTTGGTAGTTCTGCAACAAAATATTGTTTGATTACTTTAACATTAATTTACTTGTAAAATCAGAGTATTGAAATTTCCAAAACGTTTTGGAATTTGTCGAGATACACAAAACAATAGTGAATAACTAATTAACGTTTTCTCTCTGATAATGATGTATGCGATAACAACAGTTATTTGAGTTTTTCTCCTAATCTTTTCTTACTCATTTATCCATCCAGTTTTCTGTATCTTCTAAAGTTCCTTACTACAATGTATCTACAGAGTAAACAACAGGAGTCTATAAAAGACTTGTTGATGTTAATTGTGCTAGGACAGTAACGTTGTTCCATTATGTTATGTTGTCTTCTACATAACAAAGCCTTTAATGGTTAATTTAAAAGTTGTGGCATCCTTTACGTAAAAGAATTGATAAGTTGTGAAACCACGTCCATCAACTTTAAAATGGCTAATGCATTCCATGGATTAGACCGCCTACTGAAAAAAATAAAAAAAAAAAATAAAAATAAAAAAAAAAAAAACTCACGAGGTGGATTCTATATATTCGATCCGTTCAAAAGTTTGGTTTAGTTAAGCATTTTAAAAACAACAGAAGTTAAAGTTAAACATTTAAATGTTTGCCTAAATCGACTCGTGATTTTGTTTTCATGATGATTGTCCTCAAAATATGACAAGATACAAATTCTCCTGCTCATCCAATGATGATTTTGTTTTCTTGTTCATCATTATAAACCTTACAACATCGTGAAGCACATAAATGTATAACTTTAAAATCTAACTGTGAATGATTTTTATTTAACAGCTTAAACTATTGTTTCGATTGATTTGTTCAACATCACGACTCCTTTTAAATGCATTCTCAAAATATTTAACAAAGAATATTCTACAAAATCAAAAATTAAAATGAGACTTATTTGAAATAAGAAACCTAGACAAAATGTAAACTTTTGAAATGGACACAAAATTAGGTCAATTAATTACCCTGTGATACAATTTCTTACAATCAACCATCACAAGCTCAATCTGGTCATTAGCTCATTCTCGCACGTAATCTTTCAAAAACCCTAAAAACTGAAGCAGCTTTCTATAAAGGGAGCTAGATAAAGGTTGCATAAGGATCTAAAATCAATCAATCAAATATGGAGTAAAAAATAAGGTAGATAATACAGAACCTTGTAGTTGTGAGCGATGGAGTATTCGAAACGGCGGGCAAAATAACGCAACCACGTTGTGTGAGAAACCATGGCAGGCTTAGTTGGGTGAAGATCGTCAGAGGTGCAATAGAAGATGTGTTAGGTTCGGTGGGTGGTTGATTAAACCCTTTCTGCTGCGATAATTCGTACTGTATTTGTTTAGAGTCTTAGACCGATCAGCTATCAGCCTATCACTATTCACTACATTCTCAAATTTTTATCCCCGTGGAAAGGAACAATGGAAAAAAGAAAGTTGGAAAAATTATATTATTACTAGTGAAATCACCCGTGAAATCACGGGTTTGTTTAAACAAAACATTTTAATGATAGATATTAAGTGAACGTAAATGCTAAAGTTATTTAGTTTAATGACCCGTAGAACTACATAGTTCGACTAAGAAACTCGTCAGCTGAACATTTCATCAAACACCTAAAATGCATATTTAACAATCCACATCCAATCATAATAGATAATATTGGTTGTCATTTTATTTTAAGAGTGTAAATTAAAATATAAATGTAGAATTGGTTTCCTTCTGCTTAACTTTTATAAATAATTAATTAAAATAATTTAAAATAATTTAATTTTAATAATTAAAATAATTATGAATAAGATTTAATAATAATAATTAATTAATAAGATTAAATTTTAATTAAAAATTATTTAGATTAATGACATCATCCACCATGCTTAGATTTTTTTCTTTTTCTTTTTGATTTTTTCTTAACAAAGAAATTAGCCTAATAATGACATCATCATTTTAGCAATATAATAGAAACTATAGATAGATATTGAAGATAAAATAAGGTGATATTTGTTTTTGAACCGAGCTGGACCTGAACTGTAGGTGCGATCGCACCGGGCATTAAGTTAGAAATGACATCAAATATGGTGTTCGAATTTATTTATTTTTCAAAAAATAAAAAACCGAATAGTAGAGAATGAGTAAAGAGATGAATGAGAATAAGGAAGAAATGAAAGGTAGATTAACTTGAAGGGAAAAAATGTATAAAGTAGTAGTGTACCTTTTGAAACTATATGAATTGGTAACTTTGAAATGTTGGTGACATCTGTCTTTCAAAACTTCATATATTTAGCTCAATAATAATTATTTATATTCATATTTCTTTTTTTTCCTTTTATTTTGATTCTTTGTCATATTAAACGAGCTATACAATTTGTCTACACAAATTTGATGTTTCTATATTCTGTTAAATACAAGAATTATATGGAGTAGTTTTTATTTAGATAACTCTTGATTATCGAATATTTTACTTTATTGATATAATAAGTTATGGTTATTATGTCTTCTTGAATAAATTCTACAGAGTATGTAATAATTTAGTAAAAAGTTAAATTATATTTTTGAACTCTAATCTTTTTCTAGTATCAAGTCACACTATTCCGACTAGAAAAGAACTTGGTTTTGATATTAGAATTACTTTTTCAATATATCTATTTCAGACTTGACTTATAATATGAATTATCATTATCATTATGATTTTTAAATGTAGTTTGTTTCTTCAAAGTGTTACACTATATTGAACGGAGTATTTGTTAAGATATTAATATGAGAATGGGTGATAACTCCTAAATTATACAGTATTTTGATAACATTTTGAGGAGTTATCTTGGTATTTTAAAGTCATTTCAATGCTAAAACACACTAAAATGGGTAAAAATGGAAAAATATGTATTTTTGATATTTTGTTTAATTTATGTGCAAAACAGGAATAAAAACAGTAAAAAAATGAAGAATATGAGATGAAGTCGCCGGCCTGTGGGCAATAAAGCAGCCGGCTTCCTCGAAGATATCTAGAATGTTCCAGATTTGATCGTAAAATGTGCTAAACTTGGAGCCAAAGAAAAAAATGGAGTAAAGCCGCCGGCTTCATACTGAAGCCGCCGGCCTTAGAGACACGGTTTCTCGACTTGTTGATCAAGTTCAAGTAAATATGGAAACCAAATCAAAAAGATTACCGGATCCTAGAAGCAGCCGGTTTGCTACCAAAGCCGCCGGCTTAATTATGACTGTTACGCGTTTTTTTACTTACGGATCAAGTTTTACTTGGAGAAGAATTCACCGCCTCAAGGAAGCCGCTGGCTTCACCCAGAAGCCTCCGGCTTGGGAGCCGTTTTGAAACAGTATAAATAAAGGCCTTAGGCCAGAGTTTTTAACAAGTCAGTTCAGTTTTCTCTGCATTCAGAGCAAAAACACGAATTAGTTAGGTTTTTATTTCCTTTCAACATTCAAGTTTATTAATCAATCGTTTGTTTTTCTATCTCTTCTATGTCAGTATGATTCTTTATCTTAATTCTTATCCTTTATTTGTTTTTACTTTAGTTATGGGCTAACAGCCTTACATATACTTGAATCTGTAACACTCCGTTTGTAGTGACCTGAACTTTTCCATGTTTATATATATTAATTGAGATTGATATTTACATGATTAAATGTTTCCAACATGTTAAGCAATCAAACTTGTTAAGACTTGATTAATTGAAATATGTTTCATATCGACAATTGACCACCCAAGTTGACCGGTGATTCACGAACGTTAAAACTTGTAAAAACTATATGATGACATATATATGGATATATATATATATAGTTAACATGATACTATGATAAGTAAACATATCATTAAGTATATTAACAATGAACTACATATGTAAAAACAAGACTACTAACTTAATGATTTTTAAACGAGACATATATGTAACGATTATCGTTGTAAAGACATTTAATGTATATATATCATATTAAGAGATATTCATACATGATAATATCATGATAATATAATAATTTAAAATCTCATTTGATATTATAAACATTGGGTTAACAACATTTAACAAGATCGTTAACCTAAAGGTTTCAAAACAACACTTACATGTAACGACTAACGATGACTTAACGACTCAGTTAAAATGTATATACATGTAGTGTTTTAATATGTATTTATACACTTTTGAAAGACTTCAATACACTTATCAAAATACTTCTACTTAACAAAAATGCTTACAATTACATCCTCGTTCAGTTTCATCAACAATTCTACTCGTATGCACCCGTATTCGTACTCGTACAATACACAGCTTTTAGATGTATGTACTATTGGTATATACACTCCAATTATCAGCTCTTAGCAGCCCATGTGAGTCACCTAACACATGTGGGAACCATCATTTGGCAACTAGCATGAAATATCTCATAAAATTACAAAAATATGAGTAATCATTCATGACTTATTTACATGAAAACAAAATTACATATCCTTTATATCTAATCCATACACCAACGACCAAAAACACCTACAAACACTTTCCTTCTTCAATTTTCTTCATCTAATTGATCTCTCTCAAGTTCTATCTTCAAGTTCTAAGTATTCTTCATAAATTCTACAAGTTCTAGTTACATAAAATCAAGAATACTTTTAAGTTTGCTAGCTCACTTCCAATCTTGTAAGGTGATCATCCAACCTCAAGAAATCTTTGTTTCTTACAGTAGGTTATCATTCTAATACAAGGTAATAATCATATTCAAACTTTGATTCAATTTCTATAACTATAACAATCTTATTTCAAGTGATGATCTTACTTGAACTTGTTTTCGTGTCATGATTCTGCTTCAAGAACTTCGAGCCATCCAAGGATCCGTTGAAGCTAGATCCATTTTTCTATTTTCCAGTAGGTTTATCCAAGGAACTTAAGGTAGTAATGATGTTCATAACATCATTCGATTCATACATATAAAGCTATCTTATTCGAAGGTTTAAACTTGTAATCACTAGAACATAGTTTAGTTAATTCTAAACTTGTTCGCAAACAAAAGTTAATCCTTCTAACTTGACTTTTAAAATCAACTAAACACATGTTCTATATCTATATGATATGCTAACTTAATGATTTAAAACCTGGAAACACGAAAAACACCGTAAAACTGAATTTACGCCGTCGTAGTAACACCGCGGGCTGTTTTGGGTTAGTTAATTAAAAACTATGATAAACTTTGATTTAAAAGTTGTTATTCTGAGAAAATGATTTTTATTATGAACATGAAACTATATCCAAAAATTATGGTTAAACTCAAAGTGGAAGTATGTTTTCTAAAATGGTCATCTAGACGTCGTTCTTTCGACTGAAATGACTACCTTTACAAAAACGACTTGTAACTTATTTTTCCGACTATAAACCTGTACTTTTTCTGTTTAGATTCATAAAATATAGTTCAATATGAAACCATAGCAATTTGATTCACTCAAAACGGATTTAAAATAAAGAAGTTATGGGTAAAACAAGATTGGATAATTTTTCTCATTTTAGCTACGTGAAAATTGGTAACAAATCTATTCCAACCATAACTTAATCAACTTGTATTGTATATTATGTAATCTTGAGATACCATAGACACGTATACAATGTTTTGACCTATCATGTCGACACATCTATATATATTTCGGAACAACCATAGACACTCTATATGTGAATGTTGGAGTTAGCTATACAGGGTTGAGGTTGATTCCAAAATATATATAGTTTGAGTTGTGATCAATACTGAGATACGTATACACTGGGTCGTGGATTGATTCAAGATAATATTTATCGATTTATTTCTGTACATCTAACTGTGGACAACTAGTTGTAGGTTACTAACGAGGACAGCTGACTTAATAAACTTAAAACATCAAAATATATTAAAAGTGTTGTAAATATATTTTGAACATACTTTGATATATATGTATATATTGTTATAGGTTCGTGAATCAACCAGTGGTCAAGTCTTACTTCCCGACGAAGTAAAAATATGTGAAAGTGAGTTATAGTCCCACTTTTAAAATCTAATATTTTTGGGATGAGAATACATGCAGGTTTTATAAATGATTTACAAAATAGACACAAGTACATGAAACTACATTCTATGGTTGAATTATCGAAATCGAATATGCCCCTTTTTATTAAGTCTGGTAATCTAAGAATTAGGGAACAGACATCCTAATTGACGCGAATCCTAAAGATAGATCTATTGGGCCTAACAAACCCCATCCAAAGTACCGGATGCTTTAGTACTTCGAAATTTATATCATATCCGAAGGGTGTCCCGGAATGATGGGGATATTCTTATATATGCTTCTTGTTAAAGTCGGTTACCAGGTGTTCACCATATGAATGACTTTTATCTCTATGTATGGGATGTGTATTGAAATATGAAATCTTGTGGTCTATTATTATGATTTAATATATATAGGTTAAACCTATAACTCACCAACATTTTTTTTGTTGACGTTTTAAGCATGTTTATTCTCAGGTGATTATTAAGAGCTTCCGCTGTCGCATACTTAAATAAGGACAAGATTTGGAGTCCATGCTTGTATGATATTGTGTAAAAACTGCATTCAAGAAACTTATTTTGTTGTAACATATTTGTATTGTAAACCATTATGTAATGGTCGTGTGTAAACAGGATATTTTAGATTATCATTATTTGATAATCTACGTAAAGCTTTTTAAACCTTTATTGATGAAATAAAGGTTATGGTTTGTTTTAAAATGAATGCAGTCTTTGAAAAACGTCTCATATAGAGGTCAAAACCTCGCAACGAAATCAATTAATATGGAACGTTTTTAATCAATAAGAACGGGACATTTCAGTTGGTATCCGAGCGTTGGTCTTAGAGAACCAGAATTTTGCATTAGTGTGTCTTATCGTGTTTGTTAGGATGCATTAGTGAGTCTGGACTTCGACCGTGTTTACTTGAAAAATGATTGCTTAACAAATTTTGTTGGAAACTATATATTTTTAACATGTGAATATTATGTGATATATTAATCTCTTAACGCGTTTGATATTATGTGATAGATGTCTACCTCTAGAACAAGTCCCATTGACTCACCTAATAATAATGAAGAGTCAAATGTAAATTGGAATGATTCGTGGACTGATTCACAAGCTCCCGAAGAGGAACCGGAAGAAGAGTCGGAACCGGAAGAAGAATCGGAACCGGAAGAAGAATCGGAACCGGATGAAGAAATAGAACCGGTGGGGGAAATAATAAAACGGTTAAGTAAAAGAAAATCCTTAACCAACCGACCAAGGTTAATTATGGTCAATGGTGTTTCCGCCAAGGAAGCAAAATATTGGGAGGATTACCAATTCTCCGATGAATCGGATTCCGACGAGAATTCCGATGATGTTATAGAAATTACCCCAACTGAATTTAAAAAGGCAAAAGAAAATAATAAGGGAAAGGGCATAAAAATAGAGAAATCTAATTCCAACCCCGATGAACTTTATATGTATCGTCAACCCCCGAAGTCCTTAAGTTGTAACAATGACCCGGGAACCTCTAAACCACCAGGTTTTTCTAAACCAACGTGGAAAACGACGGCTCGTATTAGGGGAACATCATATATCCCTACAAAACTTGGCAAAACGATCCAAAACCGAAGAAGAAGAAACAAGCGAGTCGGAATAAGATAGTTGTATTCGTGTGGTGTAATATATGTAATATAGTGTGCTTATGCTTTATGATATATGTAAAAATTGCTTGTATTAATAAGTATTTTTTTTTATGAATCTAACTCTTGTCTATTTTACAGTATAAAAACACAAAATGGATAGACAACCCAATATTTTAAGAGACCTACCCGGAGACATGATTGATGAAATCTTGTCTAGAGTCGGTCAGAATTCTTCGGCACAACTATTTAAGGCGAGATCAGTTTGTAAGACATTCGAAGAACATTCCAAGAATGCCTTGGTTTATAAAAGGCTTTCGTTCGAAAGATGGGGGATATCACATTGGGAAATCCATAAGTTACTGATGTTAAAGCTAAGGTATACGAAATAGTTTATATTTTACTAGGAAAAACTATTAAATACGATACAATTTTACACAAGATATTTATTTATTTATAGAATGGATATACTTAAACCTTGCTACAACACTTATAGGCAGTGTACCTAATCGTACAGTAGTGTAGTTTTTAGTAAGTCCGGTTCGTTCCACAAGGAAATCTTTAAACAAAGCGTAACGCTATATTAGTTTACTTTTATAAAAATACAAACATATATATAAGTAATATTATTATTATAAAGGGGGGTTTTTACCGTTTAATGACCGGTTTGTCGATTTTAAAACTTTAGTCTTAGTTAAAACCTAATGTAAAATATTAAATAAATAAAAGACTTAATTTAAAGCGTAAAGTAAATAACGATAATGAAATTGCGAATAATAAAAGTGCGATAAAATAAACTTGCGATAATTAAAAAGTACGATAATTAAAAATGCAATTAAATATAATAACAATAAAAAATGCGATAATTAGAAGTGCAATTAAATATAAAATAAAGGAAATTAAATATGAAATAAAAGAATTATGCTTATTTAAACTTCCGTAATCATAATGTTTGACATGTTGATTTTAGTTTTATGCCCATGGGTTAATTGTCCTTTGTCCTGGATTATTTAATATGTCCGTCTGGTTTTTGTCCATAACAGTCCATCAGTCATAAATATAAAGTGCGAGTGTCCTCGTCAAATTATTATTATACCTGAAGTTAAATATTCCAACTAATTGGGGATTCGAATTGTAACAAGGTTTTAATACTTTGTTTAATGAATACACCAGGTTATCGACTGCGTGTAAACCAAGGTTTTACTACTTTGTTAACAATTACACCAATTACCCTTGAATGTAATTTCACCCCTGTTTTAATTATTCTAGTGGCTATTAATCCATTCCCGTGTCCGGTTAAATGAACGATTATTCGTACATATAAATACCCCGCCCATCGTGTCCGATCGAGTGTATATGGTAATTTATAGGGACGCCCAATTGTAAATCTTTATATTAACATTAACAAACTATCATTTAGTTAAACAAATATAAAGCCCATTAATAGCCCATAGTCTAATTTCCACAAGTGTCGTTCTTTTGTCCAAACCCCAATTATGGTACAAAGCCCAATTACCCAATTTTAGTAATTAGCCTAACATCATGATTACTTCGTTTTAAATAAGCATAATAATAACTTAGCTACGAGACATTAATATAAAAAGGTTGAACATAACTTACAATGATTAAAAATAGCGTAGCGTTACACGGACAGAATTTCGACTTACACCCTTACAATATTCGCTAACATACCCTTATTATTAGAATTATAATTAAAATTAAAATTAAAATATAAATTATATATATATATATATATCGTTTACGTATGATAAGAGAAGAAAAAGATTATGAATTGTGATCAGAATTCGGTTGGCTTTATAGGGATTTTTGATTTTTGGGGCTCCGCGACTCGCGGTGAAATCCTCTTCAAACTCCGCGAGTCTCGGAGAATGAATTTACAGCTCAGTCCTTGGAGTCTTTCTCTGCCGACGGTTTTTATTTATAAATATAATATATATATAATTAATATAATTAATTATATATTATATTATATTTATATACCTAGTTAACTTGTAATTTTTAGTCCGTTGCGTCGAGCGTTGAGAGTTGACTCTGGTCCCGGTTCCGGATTTTCGAACGTCCTTGCGTACAATTTAATATCTTGTACTTTACGTTTTTAATCTTGTACTCTTGTAATTTCGAGACGTTTCTTATCAATAATTGGAACCTCTTTGATTGTCTTTTGTTCTTTTGAGCTTTTTGGTCGTTTGCGTCTTCAATTCGTCGAATCTGTCTTTTGTCTTCACCTTTTATTATTTAAACGAATATCACTTGTAAATAGAACAATTGCAACTAAAAGCTTGTCTTTCTTGAGGAATAATGCTATGAAATATATGTTCGTTTTTAGCATTATCAGTTACGATGTGTTTACTTTGACGCATATATTCCGAGGAACCCATATGCTATTTTACGCAACGGGTTAAGAAATTATTTTGACTCAGTATATCCGAATATAGGACTTCGTGATTTAGAAAAGCGGCTAACATGCAACATAAAGAAGCATGTTATGCTTACGGATTAGTAATGTTCGCTTCTCACCAAAGTGAGAACAAGAACATCGGGCTACAACTATTAAACAAAACGTTCCCACAAGTGACGGAGTCGGTAATTGGGGTAAGAAATGAGGTTTTTAGATTGTTACGGGACTGTTGGACATTACGTAACCCTCGTCCCTTTGACGACGTTACAACACGCTGTCTTATCAACGGCCATAACGGTTATGTTCCACAAGACCAAGGATGGGAAGTAATCCTAGTAAAACCAGAATGCATGACTTGTTTCTGGACGTATGAATTACGTGTCTTTATTGCCTTTGCTGAACGACTTGTGTACTAGCTAGAATTATCTTCACAACCATCTTGTATCAAATTTATTGTGTGCTATATTTCATGCTATATGTAAAATAAGCGGTATTGTAAGTTTGTAAAATATTATGTAAAAGTTTGAACGCGAAATATTATTATAATCAGTTTTTCATATAGAATTGTAGTAGTTGAATTGTATATTAGCTACTAAGTATGAACTTAACGGGTAGGTACTACCCGAATTTAAACTTATAAAACGCTAATATGAAGAAAAAGCTTTTATAAATGAGTTCATATTATGCTACGAAATACTATTAACTACTCTTAATATTCTGTATGATTAACTTGTTCCATTTGACTATTTTGAAGGAAATGGCACCGACTACTCGACACACCGTGAATATGAATGAAGAGGAATTCCGTACTTTTCTAGCTTCAAACATAGCCGCAGTACAGGCTGCGCTACATACCAACAATAACCTTGGATCTGGCAGTACAGGAAATCGTGTAGGATGCACCTACAAAGAATTCACTGCCTGCAAACCTTTGGAATTTGATGGAACCGAAGGACCGATCGGATTGAAACGGTGGACCGAGAAGGTCGAATCGGTGTTTGCCATAAGTAAGTGTACTGAAGAGGACAAAGTGAAGTACGCTACGCATACCTTCACAGGTTCTGCGTTAACATGGTGGAATACCTATCTAGAGCAAGTGGGACAAGATTATGCTTACGCACTACCGTGGTCAGCATTAGCACTTGATGAACGAGAAGTACCGTCCCAGAACCGAGGTCAATAAGCTCAAGACAGAACTTAGAGGGTTACGAACCCAAGGATTTGATATTACCACGTACGAAAGACGATTCACAGAATTGTGCCTATTGTGTCAGGGAGCATTCGAAGATGAGGAAGAGAAGATCGACGCGTTTGTGAAAGGATTACCGGAAAGAATCCAAGAAGATATAAGTTCACACGAGCCCGCCTCCATACAACAGGCATGTAGAATGGCTCACAAACTAGTGAACCAGATTGAAGAAAGAATTAAAGAACAGACTACTGAAGAGGCCAATGTGAAGCAAGTCAAAAGAAAGTGGGAGGAAAACGGTGATAAGAATCACCAATACAACAACAACAGCAATTACAACAATAATCGCAACAATTATCCCAACAATCGCAACATCAATCGCAACTACAACAAACGGCCCAACAACAACAACAACAACAGCAACAACAACAACAGCAACTACAACAATCATCCCAACAACAACAACAATCAGAAGCAGCTATGCCAAAGGTGTGAAAAGTATCACTCGGGGTTCTGCACCAAATTTTGCAACAAGTGTAAAAGAAATGGTCATAGCGCGGCGAAGTGTGAGGTTTACGGACTAGGGGTTAATAGAACGAAAGGAACAAATGGTGTCGGAACGAGTAATGGCGGAGCAAGTAGTGTCAGAGCAAGTTATGCCAATGTAGTTTGTTATAAATGTGGAAAACCGGGCCACATTATTAGAAATTGCCCGAACCAGGAGAACACGAATGGACAAGGCCGCGGAAGAGTTTTCAATATTAATGCAGCAGAGGCACAGGAAGACCCGGAGCTTGTTACGGGTACGTTTCTTATTGACAATAAATCTGCTTACGTTTTATTTGATTCGGGTGCGGATAGAAGCTATATGAGTAGAGATTTTTGTGCTAAATTAAGTTGTCCATTGACGCCTTTGGATAGTAAATTTTTACTCGAATTAGCAAATGGTAAATTAATTTCAGCAGATAATATATGTCGGAATCGAGAAATTAAACTGGTTAGCGAAACATTTAAGATTGATTTGATACCAGTAGAGTTAGGGAGTTTTGATGTGATAATCGGTATGGACTGGTTGAAAGAAGTGAAAGCAGAGATCGTTTGTTACAAAAATGCAATTCGCATTATACGAGAAAAAGGAAAACCCTTAATGGTGTACGGAGAAAAGGGCAACACGAAGCTACATCTTATTAGTAATTTGAAGGCACAAAAACTAATAAGAAAAGGTTGCTATGCTGTTCTAGCACACGTCGAGAAAGTACAAACTGAAGAAAAGAGCATCAATGATGTTCCCATTGCAAAAGAATTTCCCGATGTATTTCCGAAAGAATTACCGGGATTACCCCCACATCGATCCGTTGAATTTTAAATAGATCTTGTACCAGGAGCTGCACCAATAGCTCGTGCTCCTTACAGGCTCGCACCCAACGAGATGAAAGAACTGCAAAGCCAATTACAAGAACTTTTAGAGCGTGGTTTCATTCGACCAAGCACATCACCGTGGGGAGCTCCTGTTTTGTTTGTCAAGAAGAAAGATGGTACATTCAGGTTGTGTATCGAATACCGAGAGTTGAACAAACTTACCATCAAGAACCGCTACCCACTACCGAGAATCGATGACTTATTTGATCAACTACAAGGCTCGTCTGTTTATTCAAAGATTGACTTACGTTCCGGGTATCATCAAATGCGGGTGAAAGAAGATGATATTCCAAAGACTGCTTTCAGAACACGTTACGGTCATTACGAGTTTATGGTCATGCCGTTTGGTTTAACTAATGCACCAGCTGTGTTCATGGACCTTATGAACCGAGTGTGTGGACCATACCTTGACAAGTTTGTCATTGTTTTCATTGATGACATACTTATTTACTCAAAGAATGACCAAGAACACGGTGAACATTTGAGAAAGGTGTTAGAAGTATTGAGGAAGGAAGAATTGTACGCTAAGTTTTCAAAGTGTGCATTTTGGTTGGAAGAAGTTCAATTCCTCGGTCACATAGTGAACAAAGAAGGTATTAAGGTGGATCCGGCAAAGATAGAAACTGTTGAAAAGTGGGAAACCCCGAAAACTCCGAAACAAATACGCCAATTTTTAGGACTAGCTGGTTACTACAGAAGGTTCATCCAAGACTTTTCCAGAATAGCAAAACCCTTGACTGCATTAACGCATAAAGGGAAGAAATTTGAATGGAATGATGAACAAGAGAAAGCGTTTCAGTTATTGAAGAAAAAGCTAACTACGTCACCTATATTGTCATTGCCTGAAGGGAATGATGATTTTGTGATTTATTGTGACGCATCAAAGTAAGGTCTCAGTTGTGTATTAATGCAACGAACGAAGGTGATTGCTTATGCGTCTAGACAATTGAAGATTCACGAACAAAATTATACGACGCATGATTTGGAATTAGGCGCGGTTGTTTTTGCATTAAAGACTTGGAGGCACTACTTATATGGGGTCAAAAGTATTATATATACCGACCACAAAAGTCTTCAACACATATTTAATCAGAAACAACTGAATATGAGGCAGCGTAGGTGGATTGAATTGTTGAATGATTACGACTTTGAGATTCGTTACCACCCGGGGAAGGCAAATGTGGTAGCCGATGCCTTGAGCAGGAAGGACAGAGAACCCATTCGAGTAAAATCTTTGAATATAATGATTCATAATAACCTTACTACTCAAATAAAGGAGGCGCAACAAGGAGTTTTAAAAGAGGGAAATATAAAGGATGAAATACCCAAAGGATCGGAGAAGCATCTTAATATTTGGGAAGACGGAACCCGGTATAGGGCTGAAAGGATTTGGGTACCAAAATTTGGAGATATGAGAGAAATGGTACTTAGAGAAGCTCATAAAACCAGATACTCAATACATCCTGGAACGGGGAAGATGTACAAGGATCTCAAGAAACATTTTTGGTGGCCGGGTATGAAAGCCGATGTTGCTAAATATGTAGGAGAATGTTTGACCTGTTCTAAGGTCAAAGCTGAGCATCAGAAACCATCAGGTCTACTTCAACAACCCGAAATCCCGGAATGGAAATGGGAAAACATTACCATGGATTTCATCACTAAATTGCCAAGGACTGCAAGTGGTTTTGATACTATTTGGGTAATAGTTGATCGTCTCACCAAATCAGCACACTTCTTGCCAATAAGAGAAGATGACAAGATGGAGAAGTTAGCACGACTGTATTTGAAGGAAGTCATCTCCAGACATGGAATACCAATCTCTATTATCTCTGATAGGGATGGCAGATTTATTTCAAGATTCTGGCAGATATTACAGCAAGCATTAGGAACTCGTCTAGACATGAGTACTGCCTATCATCCACAAACTGATGGGCAGAGCGAAAGGACGATACAAACGCTTGAAGACATGCTACGAGATATTTAAACCTATAGTATCGCGGGGTTCCGGTTCTTCTACTAATAATCCCCCCCGACTTATATCCACACCGAGATATTCACCAATCAAAGTAATAAAAATACCACCTCCTATTATGCTATGTGGTCGCATCCCCCGAACCATAGCTGATAAATAATAACCCACACAATATGGTATACTTACAGTGCTTTGTGGGTCTCGAATACACATATGGTAAAACAAATCCTGTTCATTTACTTTTTCTTTGTTCTTACCCCTTTGTGTAATCGAATTAGCTAAAAACCTATGTATCACTCTTAATTCGGCTCTATCTATATCCAAATAAGAGTAATTTCCCCCTTTGAAACGGTGATGGCTTGTCATTTGACTCCACACACCGTGTGTATCAAAATTCTCATCTATCTTTCTACCGTTTAGTATCAATCCTCTACAATCGGCAGACGCTAACTCCTCAGGCGTATATATACGTAAAGCCTGAGCCATGTCCAGTAAAGACATGTGGCGCATCGAACCGCCTAACAAAAATCTAATAAAAGAACGATCGGTTAAACTAGCTACCCGATCATTCAACTCTATACTACATAACAATTCTTCACACCATACTTTATATACAGGTCTACGTATGGTGAATAAACGTACCCAGTCATTAAAAGAAGAATTACCATACCTCTGTACAAGTAATTCCCTAATTGGCCAGGCCAATTCTACAGCTTCTAAGGGTCCCCATTCTATGACCCTTGGTACCTCAACAACCTTAGAATGAAGAGTATGCAAACTCCTTTGATATTTTGGATAATCTATCCAAAGTCTGTCAAATCTCAGGTTCGGGTGCAACTCTTCCAAGTGCATATCGGAAAAGGTCATGACTGGATGAGGTATATCCTGCTTGTAGTAGTTATCCACCTCCTGTTGTTCCAAATTCTCAGCAGGAGCATTGCGGGCTTGGGATGAAGATTCACCCCTTTCATTCTGCAAAACACATCAAACACAATTTTTGTGCATCCAAATATGCATTAGTGTCAGCAAAATCATCAATCAAAATAATTACAATGACATTATCAATTTATATCAAACTTAAGCTCATTTTCACATTTTTATCAAATCTACACTTTTTCAAATAAGCATATACGAAAATGTTCGCCAAGTTCATAAGCATTCAACTCAAATAACATGTCAAAATAATCATTACTAGCAATTAAACAAGTCTCAAATGGCATTATCTTTCAAAAATCAAGTTCATGAATTTTAGACTTGAAAAAGTCCACTTTAATTCTCAAAATCATGTTTAGGCTCAAAGTTTGGATCATTTAACTACCTAGACATGTTACACTACTCAATTTAGCAACAATTCATGACAAAAATCGGCCATAACCTGTTTATATCAAAAAGCCCCAAATTTGCTCAAGAACACAAACCCTAGATTATTCAAAATTTGAAGTTTAAGGCTTCTAATCATGTTAAACAGCATCAATCTAGGTTATACAAGCATAATACATAAACAATTTAAGTCTAATTACACTAAAAAGCATCAAAATCAATTTGGGGAAAAAATAGCTCAAGAACACCAAATTTCGAATTAAATGGTGTTTAGGTGTAGAAATTTACCGTTTTTCTTGAGTAATTCTTAGATAGCATCCTTCTCAACATGATTTTAGCAAAAGATTTGGTGATTAACGGTTAAAAATTGTGATTTTGGGGTGTATTTTGCGGGGTTTTTCGCGGTTTGTTTTTGAGTTTTTGGGTTGAGGACTGAAGCTGATCGTTCAGCTCTTTTTATTTTTTTTCTGTAATCCGGCCCCTCCGCGAGTCGCGGCGAAATGCACTTCAAACTCCGCGACTCGCGGAGTTTGTTTTTTTTTTTTTTTTTTTATAATCATTAACTTTTGAAAACAATTAAGAAATTAATTTTAAAATTTTGTTTCCCTTATTATTTAGGACGAGGTCGTTTCGGATCGATGTCCTAGTCCGTCTCTCGACAAAATTTTAAAATTTGTCTTTTTGTAGCGATTGTTTTAAAAGCTAAGATTTTTGGGGGTTTTTTTTTTTTTAATGTTTTTGGCATACTTTAAATCAATAAGATTAAAAATAATGATAATAAAAGTTCTCGTCCCTCCCTTGGGTAAAGCAATTTCGGTTCAAAGACCTAGTCTTCAACTTACGACGAATTTTAAAAATCATATTCTTAACTTAATGAGATAAAGTAAATTTTTGTTTTTTTTTTTTTTTAAATTCACACAACTTAAATATAAAATTCAAAATTAATATTAAAAATTCACACCAAACTTAAAATGCATAAAATTAAAAATTTATATTTTAAAAATTAAAAATTCACACCAAATTTAAAATTTAAAATGCATAAAATTAAAAATTCATATTTTAAAAATAAAAAAAATTCACACCAATCTTAATTTAAAAATTCATATTATAAATTCACACCAAACTTATATTAATTTTTCAAATATTTACAATTTTAAATATATTGTTTTTACAAAGTTTACAATATTAATTTAAGATTTAAATATTAATTTAAAAAAAAAAAATGGTAAAAATAAAATTAAAAATCTTTTTGGCTTTTTATCCCACTTTAATCAATCAAATATTATCAAAAATATGCGCCCCTCTTTTCGGTAAAGTAATTTCGGTTCCAGGACCTAATTTAACTCATGACGAATTTTTGAAATATTTTGGGTTGATTGTTTAAAGATATTTATACCTTAAGAATAAACGTTAAATTTCGCAGTGATGTAATAAATTTTTGAATGATATCAATAATTTCGGTCGCCAAACCTAATTTTATTTAATACCAATTTAATACTTTTTAGCGAACAAATTAGCGTTTATTATCAAAAGGTTAAAAATAAAAATAATAATAAAAACTGTACAGACATACCTGTGAAATAGATTTCTTAGTTATATGATCTATCCCATTCATAAGATAGTCGGTTTAATTGATTTTCCATGGCTACATAGGCGTAACCTCGAGCATTCAGTGTCTTTTCTTCTAAACATATGAACGGTCCGTCTCTGCATAAAGTAACAAATTCGGTATTTGAATAGGTTTGATTATTTGAACATTTACCTCCATGTGACCATTTTCCGCATTTGTGACATCTTTCTAGGTGTCGTGCTCTTCTTTTCGCTGCGGATTTTGATTTTCCTTTACCAAATTGTAACTTATTATCTTCGCATCTGGATTCTTTTCTAACTCCGTCCATTCTTTCTCTGATTACTGATACTATTTCACTCGGTAGTATGTCATTATTACGTTTAGTGATCAAAGCGTGTAGCATTAGACCATGGTTTAGCTCACAGGCAGTCTTCATTTTGTAAAAACCTAAAAAAAATAAAAATTCAGAATGGGGGGAGAAGACTAGTTCTTTAGGGTCTGCTAGGGAAAGACCATTCGGGTTCCATTTTCGAGATTTACACGAAAACAGACAATCTAACTCTAACAGAAATATATATTATCCTTTAAAGACTTGATTCTCCCCACACTTAGTTAGCTGTGGTGTTGAAATTGTGATTAACTTCGTTGTCGACTTCCATCGGACCATGTATGTAATGTTTAACTCTGTGACCATTAACTTTAAATTCAATCCCATTTGAATTTATTAATTCTATCGTTCCGTATGGGAAAACTCTTTTGACTATGAATGGTCCAGACCATCTTGATTTCAATTTTTCAGGAAATAACTTGAATCGTGAATTGAAAAGAAGAACTCTGTCTCCTTCTTTAAATTCTTTTGAACTTCTGATTCTTTTATCATGCCATTTCTTCGTTCTTTCTTTATAGATTAACGAATTTTCGTATGCTTCATGTCTTAATTCTTCTAATTCGTTTAGTTGACTTAATCGTAGACGTCCAGCTTCATGTAAATCAAGATTACATGTCTTCAAAGCCCAAAATGCTTTGTTTTCAATTTCTACTGGAAGATGACATGCTTTTCCATAAACAAGTCTAAAAGGTGTGGTTCCAATTGGAGTTTTGTAGGCTGTTCTAAAAGCCCAGAGTGCATCCTCCAATTTAATGGACCATTCCTTCGGATTTGATCCTACGGTTTTCTCTAGAATACGTTTTAAAGCTCGGTTGGTATTTTCAACTTGTCCACTTGTTTGTGGATGATATGCGGTGGAGATTTTATGAGTTACTCCATATCTTTTAAGAACTTTCTCAAGTTGATTATTACAGAAATGAGTACCCCGATCACTTATTAAAGCTTTCGGTGTTCCAAACCTTGCAAAAAGACGTTTTAAAAAGTTGACTACAACTCGTGCATCGTTAGTTGGGAGAGCTTGTGCTTCCGCCCATTTAGTTACATAATCAATGGCTACGAGTATATATAGATTATTATTAGATTTTGGAAATGGACCCATAAAGTCAATACCCCAAATGTCAAATACTTCACATACTTGGATGACATTTTGTGGCATTTCATCACGTTGACTTATTTTTCCGGCCCTTTGACATGCATCACAGGATTTGCAAAGAAGGTGTGCGTCTTTGTAAATTGTAGGCCAATAGAATCCAGCATCATAAACTTTTCTTGCTGTTAGTTGAGGCCCATAATGCCCTCCTGTTGGTCCTGTGTGACAATGGTTTAATATTTTACTAGCTTCATCTCCAAATACACATCGGCGTATTATTCCATCGGGACAACTTTTAAACAGATGTGGATCTTCCCAAAAATAGTGTTTTATATCACTGAAGAATTTCTTTCGTCTTTGGTACGATAATCCTTTTTCAAGGAATCCACAAACTAAGTAGTTTGCATAGTCTGCAAACCATGGGATTTCTTTATAATCTATCTTCAATAGATATTCATCAGGAAAGTTGTCTTGTATGGCCGATTCTTTCAGAACTTCTAATTCGGGATTTTCAAGACGAGAAAGATGATCAGCGGCGAGATTTTCTGCTCCTCTTTTATCTCGAATTTCAATATCAAACTCTTGTAAGAGTAAGATCCAACGGATTAATCTTGGTTTAGCATCTTGTTTTGAAAATAGGTATCTAAGAGCAGAATGGTCGGTATAGACCACCGTTTTTGCTAGAACGAGATATGATCGAAATTTGTCAAAAGCAAATACAATAGCAAGGAGTTCTTTTTCAGTAGTTGTATAGTTTGTTTGTGCTCCTTGTAATGTCTTACTAGCATAATATATAGGTTGAAATCGTTTTTCAATCCTTTGTCCTAAAACGGCTCCCATTGCAAAATCACTTGCATCGCACATTAGTTCAAATGGTAGATTCCAATTTGGTGTTATCATGATCGGCGCATTAGTGAGTTTTTCTTTAAGAATATTAAAAGATTTGATACATTCATCTGAAAAGATGAATGGCGCATCCTTTTCTAGGAGTTTATTCATAGGAGTGGCAATTTTAGAAAAATCTTTTATGAAACGTCGGTAAAAACCGGCATGCCCTAGAAAACTCCTAACTCCTCTAACATTGGTGGGATGTGAAAGTTTAGCAATTACATCTACTTTAGCTCTATCCACTTCAATTCCTTCTTTTGAAATTTTATGTCCAAGAACGATGCCTTCTTTAACCATGAAATGGCATTTCTCCCAATTAAGTACTAGATTTGATTGTTCGCATCTAATTAGCATTCGTTCCAGATTAACTAGACATGATTTAAATGTATCACCGAAGACTGAAAAGTCATCCATGAATACTTCCATGCATTCTTCTATCATGTCGTGAAAAATCGCCATCATACACCTTTGAAAGGTTGCAGGGGCGTTACAAAGTCCAAATGGCATACGTTTGTAAGCAAAAGTACCATAAGGGCACGTGAATGTGGTTTTCTCTTGATCTTCGGGTGCTATTGGAATTTGAAAATATCCGGAAAATCCATCTAGAAAACAATAGTAACTATTTCCGGCTAATCTTTCCAACATTTGATCTATGAAAGGTAAGGGAAAGTGATCTTTTCTGGTGGCGTCATTTAATTTTCTATAATCAATACATACACGCCATCCTGTTACAGTCCTAGTAGGAATAAGCTCATTTTTTTCATTTGTGATGACAGTCATGCCACCCTTCTTTGGCACGCATTGAACTGGGCTTACCCATGGACTATCAGAAATTGGATATATCAAACCTGCATCTAGCAGTTTAATAATCTCTTACTTAACTACATCTTGCATATTAGGATTTAGTCTTCGTTGGCGTTGCACATACGTTTTATGACCTTCTTCCATAAGGATTTTATGTGTGCAATACGAAGGACTTATTCCTTTAATATCATGAATCTTCCATGCAATGGCTGGTTTATGAGCTTTCAACACAGAAATGAGTTGTGATTTCTCATTTTCAGTAAGAGAAGACGATATTATTACAGGTAATTCAGATTCACCATGTAAATAAGCGTATTCCAAATGGTTTGGAAGTGGCTTTAACTCTAATTTCGGAGGTTCTTCTATCGATGATTTATACCGATATCTGTCTTCTTCTTTTAGCATTTGAATTTCTTCTGTTGTTGGTTCATATCCATTAGCTATAAGTGTAGCTAACATTTCAGCTTCATCAATTGGTTCATTACCTTCTCCTAAAGAACATTCTCCTGTTCCTTGTAATTCTGGAAATTCTTCTAATAATTCTGCATGTGCAACTATAGTTTGAATATAATAACATGTATCATCTGCAGATTGTGGTTGTTGCATTGCTCTATCAACTAAAAAGGTAACACTCTCATCCTCTATACTTAGGGTCAGTTTCTTACCGAACACGTCTATCATTGCTTTAGCCGTGTTTAAGAATGGTCTTCCTAATATGAGAGGAACTTGAGAATCTTCTTCCATATCCAAAACAACAAAATCTACTGGAAATACTAAAGTACCAACTTTAACTAGCATGTTCTCCATTATCCCTCTAGGATATTTTATTGATCTATCGGCTAGTTGTATGCTTATTCTTGTTGGTTTCAATTCTCCAAGGTCTAGTTTAGTGTATAGTGAATACGGCATTAGATTTATACTAGCACCTAAGTCTGCCAATGCTTCTATTGAACTAAGACTACCCAGAAAACATGGAATTGTGAAACTTCCTGGATCAGATAATTTTTCTGGTATCTTATTCAACAGCACTGCTGAACAATTAGCATTCATAGTAACAGCCGAGAGTTCTTCCATTTTCTTTCTATTTGAGATTAGATCTTTCAAGAATTTAGCATATCTTGGCATTCCTGAAATCACATCAATGAAAGGAAGATTTACATTTATCTGTTTAAACATATCCAAAAATTTGGATTGCTCGGCTTCAAGTTTTTCTTTCTTCATTTTACTCGGGTAAGGAAGTGGTGGTTGGTATGGTTTAACATAAGGTTTATCCTTAACTGTGTTATCTTCATTAACTTTTTCAACTACCGGTTCTTTTTCCTTATCTTGATCAGGTTGTGGTTCTTGTGGAGTAGGAATAGTTTCATCAGAAGTTACAGGTATTTCAGGTGGTTTAAGTGTTGTACCACTTCTTGTGGTAATAGCTTTAGCTGTTTCATTCCGGGGATTAGCATTTGTATCACTAGGTTGACTTCCCGGTTTTCTTTCACCTATTAACCTTGCTAGGTTACTTACTTCTTGTTCCAGATTTTGAATAGAAGCTTGTTGATTTCTAAATGCTTGAGCATTTTGTTCATTAGTTTGTTTTTGAGATGTGAAAAACTGCGTTTGAGTTTCAACTAGCTTCGTCATCATATCTTCTAAATTCGGCTTTTTATCATCGGTTTGTTGTGGTGGTTTGTTTTGAAAATTAGGTCTTTGCTGGTTGTAAGTATTATTGGATACTTGTTGATTGCTAGGACCTTGTTGGTTGTTGTATGGAATATTTCGGTTATAATTCTGGTTTTGATTGTAAATCGGTCTTGGCGGTTGATAATTATTCTGATAATTATTTCCAGGCCTTTGGTTTATGTATGAAATATTCTCTCTTTGTTCCATTGTTAATTCAATACTGAGACAATCTTTTGTCAAATGTGGTCCTCCACACTGCTCACAACTAATTCGTATTGAGTGAATATCTTTAGTCATCTTTTCCATTCGTCTCTCCACAGCATCTATCTTTGCGGAAATGGAATCTAAGTCATGGCTAGAATCGGCTCTAGCTGCTTTAGATGATCTAACGATATCTTTTTCTTGGTGCCACTCATGTGAGTGGGAAGCAGTGTTATCAATAATTTTGTAAGCATCAGTTTCGGTTTTCTTCATAATAGAACCACCAGCTGCTATATCTATGTCTTTCCTTGTAGTGATGTCGCATCCTTGGTAGAATATTTGTACTATTTGATAGGTGTCTAAACCATGTTGCGGACATCCTCTTAATAACTTTCCATATCTAGTCCACGCCTCATATAGAGTTTCATTTGGTTTCTGTGTAAACGTAACAATTTCAGCTTGAAGTCTTACGGCTTTAGATGCAGGAAAGAATTGTTTAAGAAATTTGTCAACTAAAACATCCCATGTATCGATCGCCCCTTCAGGTAACGATTCCAACCAATCTTTGGCTTCTCCCTTTAAAGTCCAGGGAAATAACATGAGATATATCTGTTCATCCTCCACTTCTCGGATTTTAAATAGTGTGCAGATCCTATTAAAGGTACGTAGATGTTCATTTGGATCTTCCTTCGGCGCACCACTAAATTGGCATTGATTAGTCACCATGTGTAGAATTTGTCCTTTGATTTCATAATCTGGCGCATTAATGTCTGGATGAGTAATTGCGTGACCTTGGCCATTGCGTTTAGCTCTCATTCGGTCTTCCATACTTAAAGGTTCCAGATTCTTCATAATTGAATTTGTTGAATCGGTATCACTAGATGATTCTGATTTAATGGTTCGTTCCTCAACAATCTCTGTTTGAATGATTGGTGGCTCCGGAGGAAAGTTTAATGGTTCAGGATCTACGAACCGTTCCTGAATATTTTCCGGATTCTCAATTGTGATGTTGGGTTAAAAAAATGGATTATTGGAAATCTGAACTGAAGTACTTGGTCGACTGGATGACGATTCTAAAGAAAAATCAACGGCGGTTATATTTGCTAAATGTCTTGATCTAGTTACAGGTGGTGAACGTACAAAAGGTGGTGAACGTCTTGCTCGGTGCATTCACTGAATATCCTATTAGTTTTTAAAAAGGAAAGAAAAATTATAATAAGTTATCCAATTAATAGACTTTTCTGATTTTGCCCACGTTTCGAATAGCCAAAAGATGCAGCAGAGGGGCAGGATTCGTTTGGTCTCAATATAATTGAGGACTGTTTGGCTCCAATAACCCGGTCCACGTACAAATCCAACTATTACTACGAACCAGAAAATTTTGATGTCTATTAATTTAACCACTTAAAATAAATTTTCGTAATTTTAAGAAAATTTAGATAAGAAGTAGAAAAAATTCTAAGTCCTAAAAACTAGAATGGCGAGAAATAAGAGAGAAAAAGAGTTCGTCGCAAAAGGTAGAAAAAGAAAAATGGTTGAAAAATAAAAGGTGACGAAAAAAAATAAAAGAAACTTATCAAAACTTAAAAATACTTAACTAACCTAACCTTATTACTACAACTAACTTAAAATTATAATTGCAAATTGAAATTACTAATTGGAATGATAATTGATACATAGTAAAAGGTGTCTAAAAATATTAAAGCTTACAGGAAAAACTAAATCCCAAATGGAAATAACTTAAAAAGAAACTAAAACTTAAAAAGGCGTCGCAAAATTCTAAAGTACCTAAATCTTAGTCTAAAGAAAAAGCACTTAAGGAATTCTACGGCAAAGCCTAAAAATCTAGGAGTAAAAATAACTATAGCAAAAACTAAGTTTAAAATTAAATATGAGCTAAAAATACAAATATTACGATAAAACGATTAAAAAGGGCCAAAATATAAAAATATACAAAAAAAATTGTAAAAAGTACAATTTTTATAAAAATATTATTTTTATATTATTTATTTAATAAAACTACTAATTTTACAATTTAATTAAACTTATTTAAACTAAAAATACAAATTAATTAAAAAGTAAAAGTTAAAATAAGACTAATAATAATAATAATAATTATTAGGGTTAAATAATAATAATAATTAATTAATACCCGTAATTAATGCTGGTTTAGGGTTTTTTGTCGCCTGTCAGAAAGTCTCCGCGAGTCGCGGTAATTAATGAAGAAAACCCCGCGAGTCGCGGGGTTCAGAAATTCAATTCTGGCACAGTTTGAATCGACGCGTTTTTTCTTTATTTTTTTTTTATTTTCTGTTTTCTGTTTTTTCTATATATAAAAGATATTTAATAAAACTTATATTTTTATAAATTAAAATAAAAATAAAGAAACTTATAAAACTTAAATATTTTAAAAAAAATACTTATATTTTTGTTTTTCTTTTTATATTTTTGAATAATTAACACGTATTTTTACAAAAACGAATTTTTAATAGAAGTAAGCTAAAAATCTTTTTTTTTTTTTTTTATTATTAGCGTTGCGCTTCCGGCGTTTAGAAATCTCCCCGGCAGCGGCGCCAAAAATACTTGATGTTAAAGCTAAGGTATACGAAATAGTTTATATTTTACTAGGAAAAACTATTAAATACGATACAATTTTACACAAGATATTTATTTATTTATAGAATGGATATACTTAAACCTTGCTACAACACTTATAGGCAGTGTACCTAATCGTACAGTAGTGTAGTTTTTAGTAAGTCCGGTTCGTTCCACAGGGAAATCTTTAAACAAAGCGTAACGCTATATTAGTTTACTTTTATAAAAATACAAACATATATATAAGTAATATTATTATTATAAAGGGGGGTTTTTACCGTTTAATGACCGGTTTGTCGATTTTAAAACTTTAGTCGCAGTTAAAACCTAATGTAAAATATTAAATAAATAAAAGACTTAATTTAAAGCGTAAAGTAAATAACGATAATGAAATTGCGAATAATAAAAGTGCGATAAAATAAACTTGCGATAATTAAAAAGTACGATAATTAAAAATGCAATTAAATATAATAACAATAAAAAATGCGATAATTAGAAGTGCAATTAAATATAAAATAAAGGAAATTAAATATGAAATAAAAGAATTATGCTTATTTAAACTTCCGTAATCATAATGTTTGACATGTTGATTTTAGTTTTATGCCCATGGGTTAATTGTCCTTTGTCCTGGATTATTTAATATGTCCGTCTGGTTTTTGTCCATAACAGTCCATCAGTCATAAATATAAAGTGCGAGTGTCCTCGTCAAATTATTATTATACCTGAAGTTAAATATTCCAACTAATTGGGGATTCGAATTGTAACAAGGTTTTAATACTTTGTTTAATGAATACACCAGGTTATCGACTGCGTGTAAACCAAGGTTTTACTACTTTGTTAACAATTACACCAATTACCCTTGAATGTAATTTCACCCCTGTTTTAATTATTCTAGTGGCTATTAATCCATTCCCGTGTCCGGTTAAATGAACGATTATTCGTACATATAAATACCCCGCCCATCGTGTCCGATCGAGTGTATATGGTAATTTATAGGGACGCCCAATTGTAAATCTTTATATTAACATTAAAAATAGCGTAGCGTTACACGGACAGAATTTCGACTTACACCCTTACAATATTCGCTAACATACCCTTATTATTAGAATTATAATTAAAATTAAAATTAAAATATAAATTATATATATATATATATATCGTTTACGTATGATAAGAGAAGAAAAAGATTATGAATTGTGATCAGAATTCGGTTGGCTTTATAGGGATTTTTGATTTTTGGGGCTCCGCGACTCGCGGTGAAATCCTTTTCAAACTCCGCGAGTCGCAGAGAATGAATTTACAGCTCAGTCCTTGGAGTCTTTCTCTGCCGACGGTTTTTATTTATAAATATAATATATATATAATTAATATAATTAATTATATATTATATTATATTTATATACCTAGTTAACTTGTAATTTTTAGTCCGTTGCGTCGAGCGTTGAGAGTTGACTCTGGTCCCGGTTCCGGATTTTCGAACGTCCTTGCGTACAATTTAATATCTTGTACTTTACGTTTTTAATCTTGTACTCTTGTAATTTCGAGACGTTTCTTATCAATAATTGGAACCTCTTTGATTGTCTTTTGTTCTTTTGAGCTTTTTGGTCGTTTGCGTCTTCAATTCGTCGAATCTGTCTTTTGTCTTCACCTTTTATTATTTAAACGAATATCACTTGTAAATAGAACAATTGCAACTAAAAGCTTGTCTTTCTTGAGGAATAATGCTATGAAATATATGTTCGTTTTTAGCATTATCAGTTACGATGTGTTTACTTTGACGCATATATTCCGGGGAACCCATATGCTATTTTACGCAACGGGTTAAGAAATTATTTTGACTCAGTATATCCGAATATAGGACTTCATGATTTAGAAAAGCGGCTAACATGCAACATAAAGAAGCATGTTATGCTTACGGATTAGTAATGTTCGCTTCTCACCAAAGTGAGAACAAGAACATCGGGCTACAACTATTAAACAAAACGTTCCCACAAGTGACGGAGTCGGTAATTGGGGTAAGAAATGAGGTTTTTAGATTGTTACGGGACTGTTGGACATTACGTAACCCTCGTCCCTTTGACGACGTTACAACACGCTGTCTTATCAACGGCCATAACGGTTATGTTCCACAAGACCAAGGATGGGAAGTAATCCTAGTAAAACCAGAATGCATGACTTGTTTCTGGACGTATGAATTACGTGTCTTTATTGCCTTTGCTGAACGACTTGTGTACTAGCTAGAATTATCTTCACAACCATCTTGTATCAAATTTATTGTGTGCTATATTTCATGCTATATGTAAAATAAGCGGTATTGTAAGTTTGTAAAATATTATGTAAAAGTTTGAACGCGAAATATTATTATAATCAGTTTTTCATATAGAATTGTAGTAGTTGAATTGTATATTAGCTACTAAGTATGAACTTAACGGGTAGGTACTACCCGAATTTAAACTTATAAAACGCTAATATGAAGAAAAAGCTTTTATAAATGAGTTCATATTATGCTACGAAATACTATTAACTACTCTTAATATTCTGTATGATTAACTTGTTCCATTTGACTATTTTGAAGGAAATGGCACCGACTACTCGACACACCGTGAATATGAATGAAGAGGAATTTCGTACTTTTCTAGCTTCAAACATAGCCGCAGTACAGGCTGCGCTACATACCAACAATAACCTTGGATCTGGCAGTACAGGAAATCGTGTAGGATGCACCTGCAAAGAATTCACTGCCTGCAAACCTTTGGAATTTGATGGAACCGAAGGACCGATCGGATTAAAACGGTGGACCGAGAAGGTCGAATCGGTGTTTGCCATAAGTAAGTGTACTGAAGAGGACAAAGTGAAGTACGCTACGCATACCTTCACAGGTTCTGCGTTAACATGGTGGAATACCTATCTAGAGCAAGTGGGACAAGATTATGCTTACGCACTACCGTGGTCAGCATTCAAGCACTTGATGAACGAGAAGTACCGTCCCAGAACCGAGGTCAATAAGCTCAAGACAGAACTTAGAGGGTTACGAACCCAAGGATTTGATATTACCACGTACGAAAGACGATTCACAGAATTGTGCCTATTGTGTCAGGGAGCATTCGAAGATGAGGAAGAGAAGATCGACGCGTTTGTGAAAGGATTACCGGAAAGAATCCAAGAAGATATAAGTTCACACGAGCCCGCCTCCATACAACAGGCATGTAGAATGGCTCATAAACTAGTGAACCAGATTGAAGAAAGAATTAAAGAACAGACTACTGAAGAGGCCAATGTGAAGCAAGTCAAAAGAAAGTGGGAGGAAAACGGTGATAAGAATCACCAATACAACAACAACAGCAATTACAACAATAATCGCAACAATTATCCCAACAATCGCAACATCAATCGCAACTACAACAAACGGCCCAACAACAACAACAACAACAGCAACAACAACAACAGCAACTACAACAATCATCCCAACAACAATAATAACCGCAACAACAACAACAATCAGAAGCAGCTATGCCAAAGGTGTGAAAAGTATCACTCGGGGTTCTGCACCAAATTTTGCAACAAGTGTAAAAGAAATGGTCATAGCGCGGCGAAGTGTGAGGTTTACGGACTAGGGGTTAATAGAACGAAAGGAACAAATGGTGTCAGAACGAGTAATGGCAGAGCAAGTAGTGTCAGAGCAAGTTATGCCAATGTAGTTTGTTATAAATGTGGAAAACCGGGCCACATTATTAGAAATTGCCCGAACCAGGAGAACACGAATGGACAAGGCCGCGGAAGAGTTTTCAATATTAATGCAGTAGAGGCACAGGAAGACCCGGAGCTTGTTACGGGTACGTTTCTTATTGACAATAAATCTGCTTACGTTTTATTTGATTCGGGTGCGGATAGAAGCTATATGAGTAGAGATTTTTGTGCTAAATTAAGTTGTCCATTGACGCCTTTGGATAGTAAATTTTTACTCGAATTAGCAAATGGTAAATTAATTTCAGCAGATAATATATGTCGGAATCGAGAAATTAAACTGGTTAGCGAAACATTTAAGATTGATTTGATACCAGTAGAGTTAGGGAGTTTTGATGTGATAATCGGTATGGACTGGTTGAAAGAAGTGAAAGCAGAGATCGTTTGTTACAAAAATGCAATTCGCATTATACGAGAAAAAGGAAAACCCTTAATGGTGTACGGAGAAAAGGGCAACACGAAGCTACATCTTATTAGTAATTTGAAGGCACAAAAACTAATAAGAAAAGATTGCTATGCTGTTCTAGCACACGTCGAGAAAGTACAAACTGAAGAAAAGAGCATCAATGATGTTCCCATTGCAAAAGAATTTCCCGATGTATTTCCGAAAGAATTACCGGGATTACCCCCACATCGATCCGTTGAATTTTAAATAGATCTTGTACCAGGAGCTGCACCAATAGCTCGTGCTCCTTACAGACTCGCACCCAGCGAGATGAAAGAACTGCAAAGCCAATTACAAGAACTTTTAGAGCGTGGTTTCATTCGACCAAGCACATCACCGTGGGGAGCTCCTGTTTTGTTTGTCAAGAAGAAAGATGGTACATTCAGGTTGTGTATCGACTATCGAGAGTTGAACAAACTTACCATCAAGAACCGCTACCCACTACCGAGAATCGATGACTTATTTGATCAACTACAAGGCTCGTCTGTTTATTCAAAGATTGACTTACGTTCCGGGTATCATCAAATGCGGGTGAAAGAAGATGATATTCCAAAGACTGCTTTCAGAACACGTTACGGTCATTACGAGTTTATGGTCATGCCGTTTGGTTTAACTAATGCACTAGCTGTGTTCATGGACCTTATGAACCGAGTGTGTGGACCATACCTTGAGAAGTTTGTCATTGTTTTCATTGATGACATACTTATTTACTCAAAGAATGACCAAGAACACGGTGAACATTTGAGAAAGGTGTTAGAAGTATTGAGGAAGGAAGAATTGTACGCTAAGTTTTCAAAGTGTGCATTTTGGTTGGAAGAAGTTCAATTCCTCGGTCACATAGTGAACAAAGAAGGTATTAAGGTGGATCCGGCAAAGATAGAAACTGTTGAAAAGTGGGAAACCCCGAAAACTCCGAAACAAATACGCCAATTTTTAGGACTAGCTGGTTACTACAGAAGGTTCATCCAAGACTTTTCCAGAATAGCAAAACCCTTGACTGCATTAACGCATAAAGGGAAGAAATTTGAATGGAATGATGAACAAGAGAAAGCGTTTCAGTTATTGAAGAAAAAGCTAACTACGTCACCTATATTGTCATTGCCTGAAGGGAATGATGATTTTTTGATTTATTGTGACGCATCAAAGTAAGGTCTCGGTTGTGTATTAATGCAACGAACGAAGGTGATTGCTTATGCGTCTAGACAATTGAAGATTCACGAACAAAATTATACGACGCATGATTTGGAATTAGGCGCGGTTGTTTTTGCATTAAAGACTTGGAGGTACTACTTATATGGGGTCAAAAGTATTATATATACCGACCACAAAAGTCTTCAACACATATTTAATCAGAAACAACTGAATATGAGGCAGCGTAGGTGGATTGAATTGTTGAATGATTACGACTTTGAGATTCGTTACCACCCGGGGAAGGCAAATGTGGTAGCCGATGCCTTGAGCAGGAAGGACAGAGAACCCATTCGAGTAAAATCTATGAATATAATGATTCATAATAACCTTACTACTCAAATAAAGGAGGCGCAACAAGGAGTTTTAAAAGAGGGAAATATAAAGGATGAAATACCCAAAGGATCGGAGAAGCATCTTAATATTTGGGAAGACGGAACTCGGTATAGGGCTGAAAGGATTTGGGTACCAAAATTTGGAGATATGAGAGAAATGGTACTTAGAGAAGCTCATAAAACCAGATACTCAATACATCCTGGAACGGGGAAGATGTACAAGGATCTCAAGAAACATTTTTGGTGGCCGGGTATGAAAGCCGATGTTGCTAAATATGTAGGAGAATGTTTGACCTGTTCTAAGGTCAAAGCTGAGCATCAGAAACCATCAGGTCTACTTCAACAACCCGAAATCCCGGAATGGAAATGGGAAAACATTACCATGGATTTCATCACTAAATTGCCAAGGACTGCAAGTGGTTTTGATACTATTTGGGTAATAGTTGATCGTCTCACCAAATCAGCACACTTCTTGCCAATAAGAGAAGATGACAAGATGGAGAAGTTAGCACGACTGTATTTGAAGGAAGTCATCTCCAGACATGGAATACCAATCTCTATTATCTCTGATAGGGATGGCAGATTTATTTCAAGATTCTGGCAGATATTACAGCAAGCATTAGGAACTCGTCTAGACATGAGTACTGCCTATCATCCACAAACTGATGGGCAGAGCGAAAGGACGATACAAACGTTTGAAGACATGCTACGAGCATGTGTTATTGATTTCGGAAACAGTTGGGATCGACATCTACCGTTAGCAGAATTTTCCTACAACAACAGCTACCATTCAAGCATTGAGATGGCGCCGTTTGAAGCACTTTATGGTAGAAAGTGCAGGTCTCCGATTTGTTGGAGTGAAGTGGGGGATAGACAGATTACGGGTCCGGAGATTATACAAGAAACTACCGAGAAGATCATCCAAATTCAACAACGGTTGAAAACCGCCCAAAGTCGACAAAAGAGCTACGCTGACATTAAAAGAAAAGATATAGAATTTGAAATTGGAGAGATGGTCATGCTTAAAGTTGCACCTTGGAAAGGCGTTGTTCGATTTGGTAAACGAGGGAAATTAAATCCAAGGTATATTGGACCATTCAAGATTATTGATCGTGTTGGACCAGTAGCTTACCGACTTGAGTTACCTCAACAACTCGCGGCTGTACATAACACTTTCCACGTCTCGAATTTGAAGAAATGTTTTGCTAAAGAAGATCTCACTATTCCGTTAGATGAAATCCAAATCAACGAAAAACTTCAATTCATCGAAGAACCCGTCGAAATAATGGATCGTGAGGTTAAAAGACTTAAGCAAAACAAGATACCAATTGTTAAGGTTCGATGGAATGCTCGTAGAGGACCCGAGTTCACCTGGGAGCGTGAAGATCAGATGAAGAAGAAATACCCGCATCTATTTCCAGAAGATTCGTCAACACCTTCAACAGCTTAAAATTTCGGGACGAAATTTATTTAACGGGTAGGTACTGTAGTGACCTGAACTTTTCCATGTTTATATATATTAATTGAGATTGATATTTACATGATTAAATGTTTCCAACATGTTAAGCAATCAAACTTGTTAAGACTTGATTAATTGAAATATGTTTCATATCGACAATTGACCACCCAAGTTGACCGGTGATTCACGAACGTTAAAACTTGTAAAAACTATATGATGACATATATATGGATATATATATAGTTAACATGATACTATGATAAGTAAACATATCATTAAGTATATTAACAATGAACTACATATGTAAAAACAAGACTACTAACTTAATGATTTTTAAACGAGACATATATGTAACGATTATCGTTGTAAAGACATTTAATGTATATATATCATATTAAGAGATATTCATACATGATAATATCATGATAATATAATAATTTAAAATCTCATTTGATATTATAAACATTGGGTTAACAACATTTAACAAGATCGTTAACCTAAAGGTTTCAAAACAACACTTACATGTAACGACTAACGATGACTTAACGACTCAGTTAAAATGTATATACATGTAGTGTTTTAATATGTATTTATACACTTTTGAAAGACTTCAATACACTTATCAAAATACTTCTACTTAACAAAAATGCTTACAATTACATCCTCGTTCAGTTTCATCAACAATTCTACTCGTATGCACCCGTATTCGTACTCGTACAATACACAGCTTTTAGATGTATGTACTATTGGTATATACACTCCAATTATCAGATCTTAGCAGCCCATGTGAGTCACCTAACACATGTGGGAACCATCATTTGGCAACTAGCATGAAATATCTCATAAAATTACAAAAATATGAGTAATCATTCATGACTTATTTACATGAAAACAAAATTACATATCCTTTATATCTAATCCATACACCAACGACCAAAAACACCTACAAACACTTTCCTTCTTCAATTTTCTTCATCTAATTGATCTCTCTCAAGTTCTATCTTCAAGTTCTAAGTGTTCTTCATAAATTCTACAAGTTCTAGTTACATAAAATCAAGAATACTTTTAAGTTTGCTAGCTCACTTCCAATCTTGTAAGGTGATCATCCAACCTCAAGAAATCTTTGTTTCTTACAGTAGGTTATCATTCTAATACAAGGTAATAATCATATTCAAACTTTGATTCAATTTCTATAACTATAACAATCTTATTTCAAGTGATGATCTTACTTGAACTTGTTTTCGTGTCATGATTCTGCTTCAAGAACTTCGAGCCATCCAAGGATCCGTTGAAGCTAGATCCATTTTTCTCTTTTCCAGTAGGTTTATCCAAGGAACTTAAGGTAGTAATGATGTTCATAACATCATTCGATTCATACATATAAAGCTATCTTATTCGAAGGTTTAAACTTGTAATCACTAGAACATAGTTTAGTTAATTCTAAACTTGTTCGCAAACAAAAGTTAATCCTTCTAACTTGACTTTTAAAATCAACTAAACACATGTTCTATATCTATATGATATGCTAACTTAATGATTTAAAACCTGGAAACACGAAAAACACCGTAAAACCGAATTTACGCCGTCGTAGTAACACCGCGGGCTGTTTTGGGTTAGTTAATTAAAAACTATGATAAACTTTGATTTAAAAGTTGTTATTCTGAGAAAATGATTTTTATTATGAACATGAAACTATATCCAAAAATTATGGTTAAACTCAAAGTGGAAGTATGTTTTCTAAAATGGTCATCTAGACGTCGTTCTTTCGACTGAAATGACTACCTTTACAAAAACGACTTGTAACTTATTTTTACGACTATAAACCTGTACTTTTTCTGTTTAGATTCATAAAATAGAGTTCAATATGAAACCATAGCAATTTGATTCACTCAAAACGGATTTAAAATGAAGAAGTTATGGGTAAAACAAGATTGGATAATTTTTCTCATTTTAGCTACGTGAAAATTGGTAACAAATCTATTCCAACCATAACTTAATTAACTTGTATTGTATATTATGTAATCTTGAGATACCATAGACACGTATACAATGTTTCGACCTATCATGTCGACACATCTATATATATTTCGGAACAACCATAGACACTCTATATGTGAATGTTGGAGTTAGCTATACAGGGTTGAGGTTGATTCCAAAATATATATAGTTTGAGTTGTGATCAATACTGAGATACGTATACACTGGGTCGTGGATTGATTCAAGATAATATTTATCGATTTATTTCTGTACATCTAACTGTGGACAACTAGTTGTAGGTTACTAACGAGGACAGCTGACTTAATAAACTTAAAACATCAAAATATATTAAAAGTGTTGTAAATATATTTTGAACATACTTTGATATATATGTATATATTGTTATAGGTTCGTGAATCAACCAGTGGCCAAGTCTTACTTCCCGACGAAGTAAAAATCTGTGAAAGTGAGTTATAGTCCCACTTTTAAAATCTAATATTTTTGGGATGAGAATACATGCAGGTTTTATAAATGATTTACAAAATAGACACAAGTACATGAAACTACATTCTATGGTTGAATTATCGAAATCGAATATGCCCCTTTTTATTAAGTCTGGTAATCTAAGAATTAGGGAACAGACACCCTAATTGACGCGAATCCTAAAGATAGATCTATTGGGCCTAACAAACCCCATCCAAAGTACCGGATGCTTTAGTACTTCGAAATTTATATCATATTCGAAGGGTGTCCCGGAATGATGGGGATATTCTTATATATGCATCTTGTTAAAGTCGGTTACTAGGTGTTCACCATATGAATGACTTTTATCTCTATGTATGGGATGTGTATTGAAATATGAAATCTTGTGGTCTATTATTATGATTTGATATATATAGGTTAAACCTATAACTCACCAACATTTTTTTGTTGACGTTTTAAGCATGTTTATTCTCAGGTGATTATTAAGAGCTTCCGCTGTCGCATACTTAAACAAGGACAAGATTTGGAGTCCATGCTTGTATGATATTGTGTAAAAACTGCATTCAAGAAACTTATTTTGTTGTAACATATTTGTATTGTAAACCATTATGTAATGGTCGTGTGTAAACAGGATATTTTAGATTATCATTATTTGATAATCTACGTAAAGCTTTTTAAACCTTTATTGATGAAATAAAGGTTATGGTTTGTTTTAAAATGAATGCAGTCTTTGAAAAACGTCTCATATAGAGGTCAAAACCTCGCAACGAAATCAATTAATATGGAACGTTTTTAATCAATAAGAACGGGACATTTCACCGTTTTTCTGTTACACGTTATTCAGGATGTTGTTTGAGTTACAAGGTGTGTAACATAATTTTTCAACCCCGAATAAAGTTTAAGTTGATGTTTTAAAGCCTTACCATTGGTAAGAATATCTTATTACGTTTCCAACGATATTTGATTCATCGAAAACAGAGTTACGGTCGAAAAGTTATGGCCAAAACAAGTTGTTAAAACCTGTTTTGCTCGGCCACCAGTTCTGGTAGGTTGGTGTGACGACCCGGAAATTTCCGAACAAATTTAAACTTTATCTTTATATCATTCCGACACGATAAGCAAAGTTTGTTAAGTTGAATCTCAAGGATTTTAAACTATGTTCATACATTCATTTAACCTCAACCAAATTTCAATGATTCACGAACCATTAATTGAACATAAATGATTATATATGAATATGTATATATCTTATAACTTGAAAACGTTAGCAAAGTATTAAGTATAAATACTTTACTTAATAGTATTTAGTTTCATATATTTATCGATGGAATTTGAAGATAATATCAAATGATTGATTTAACAGTTACCTTGAATTATGATTACGAGGCTCTGTTAAGAGGTCCACTTTGATTTAGAAAACCTTTCCTTTTTAACGGTATCCGGAATATTTGGTAAAAGTGATTTACAAAAAGTGTCATTAACGAGAGTTAGTTAAAAGTTAGTAATCATTTTCTTTTAAATTTCAAAAGTGTACTTTACTTTGATTAACTTGTGTCCCTTGATAAATCAACTATTTAGTTTTCATATTAAAAATATTATTTGGTAAAATAACTACTATTATTTAAAACGAGTTATATTATATAAAACGAACTTTGAAATGTAATTAGTTTTGAGAGACTAAATATTATATCATTAGATAAATATTTCAAACATATATACTATGTACAAATTTACAGTTCTAAATAAATATATATATATATATATTTTAACTTAGTCATAAAACGTCATGATTTAAAATAATATATTTTGATAAACAACGAGTCATTGATTTATAGAAGCAAATGACCACAACCCTCAAATCTATAAGTTACATTTCTTACGATAAGATTCATCAATGTTTAAGTCTAATTATTGTTAAAGGTACTTGTCGCGTAACGTAAATTGCCAGTTTTCTTATCGTACAAAAAGTCGTTCGAAAAACCGAAAGTGGGACATGAGTCGAGTGACAACGTGCGAGTCTACGGAACTAAAATTACAAGTTAACTATGCACGTAAATATTATATAATATATAATTAATTATATAAATTATATATATATATAATTTATATATATATATATATATATATATATATATATATATATATATATATATATATATATATATATATATATATATATATATATATATAAATCATTAGCAGTCCATGTGAAAATGAGCTGTAAGTCACGAGTAATGAGCTATAAAGCTCGAACTTAATTGCAAGTTAATTTCACAAATCTATTTTTTTCTATATTACTCCTATCTATATTACTACGTAGCATAATTATTTTATAAATTATTATTATTATTATTATTATTATTGTGACGACCCGTTCCGACCAAATTTAAACTTAACCTTTATATGTTTCTGACACGATAAGCAGAATTTGTAATGTTGAATCTCAAAAAGTTTGGAACTACATTCATGTAATCAATTACCCTTTGACCGTGTTCGACGATTCACGAACAATTATGTGTATATAGATATGTATATATAATATATAATATTAACTGAAAACATTAACAAAGTATTAGATATATGATACTTTACATAAACATATTTGTTTCGATATATTTATCGACAGAATTAAGAGATAATATCAAATGATTGAATTATCAGATACATTATGATATGATTACGGGCCTATGTTATGAGGTCCACTGTGATTTAAGAAATCTATTTTTTTTTGACAACTCATTACTTAACCAGTATGATAAAGATAACGATATTTATATTTTATTTTATTAAATATATATATATAATGATTTAAATTAATATTATATATATTTTTATACGCGTATTATACGTACATAGTTTTATACTTTTACTATACTTTAACTTTACCTTTACTTTACTTTAACTTTAATAATTCATACTTTAATAATTCACTTTAATAATTCATACTTTAATAATTCACTTTAATAATTCATACTTTAATAATTCATACTTTAATAATTCACTTTAATAATTCATACTTTAATAATTCACTTTAATAATTCATACTTTAATAATTCACTTTAATAATTCATACTTTAATAATTCACTTTAATAATTCACTTTAATAATTCATACTTTAATAATTCACTTTAATAATTCAAAAATCTATTATAAATAGAATTCAATAGGTTTCATTATTTCATAGAAACTTGAAAATATATTTCTCTAAACTCTCTCAATCGAATTACATATATATATATATTTACTTAGTATTATTTCAAGATATTATTAGTATACATAAAATACTACGACGGAGTTATATTCAGACGATTTCAAAATAAGTTTTCAAATGGGATAGAGCTAAGGAAATTATGGGTTATAGCTATGAAGGTTATGGGTATTGATCGAGGGTATTGCTCGTGAGGTCAACCTAACGTTTATCATTTTCGTTGCGTCTACGTACTTTCCTGCAATATTGAATCACAATTTTGATACGTGAGCATTCATATCTTATCTTTTATATATTAAAAGTGTATCCCTGATTAGTGCTCGAGTATATATGATTATGCATGTTTGTATGCTTAGTTTCGTCGTTAAATAGTTTATGATAAATCACGAATTTGATACATATGCTACTGAGATAAGTTATATGATATGCATGTCGTTGAAAATCTGAAGAAAAAATTAATAACTTTTCATTTAGAAATCGTGTGGTTTCGATGAACGGATTAAAAGATATGGTCAACTGAATTATCATTAATTTTAATATTAATATTATTATTAAAACGATTATTATAACTGTTATCAGTTGATGTTATTACTAAAATTATCTTTATTACTAAAAATTAATATTTTTATTGAAACTATCATTTTATCATTATTATTATTATCAATATTATTTTATCAAATAAATATGCGTACAAAGATATTTTTACCACACGTAATGTAATTACATTAATAATACATACCACTATATTTTTATGATATTAAGTGAATTTTATAAATTTTATTATTTGAGATATATAAAAGTATATTTTTATCATATATGAATTTTAATATAAATTTTTATTTATTAATAAATGACTTGTATTATTTAGTATAATAAGATCTGATAAATATATTTAAATATATAAAACTACTATATATAAGTTATATAATAAACATGTATAGATTTTGGAAGTCATTTTGGGTCAAGTTGACTTTTGTTGACTTTTGCATGTCGGTCTCGAGCATTAGGATTGTGATACACTACGACTTGACCTAAATTGTTAGACAGATATTGACCAACATATAAATATATATACTTAATATAGGTTCGTGAATCCGAGACAAATACTGCACTTGTTCAGTGCCGTCATATACATAATTGCTACGAAATACAGTATTATGAGTTTCATTTGCTCCCTTTTTATATATATTTTTGGGCTGAGAATACATGCGCTGATTTATAAATGTTTTACGAAATAGGCACAAGTACTAAAACTAATTCGATGTGGGTTTAAACCAGAAATATACCCTTAGCTTGGTAACATTAAACTACTTGTTTATGTACGGTAGGCGCGAATCCTAAAGATAGATCTATTGGGTCTGACAAACCCCATCCTGACTATGGGATGCTTTAGTACTTCGAGGTTATTTTAAACACACCTGATCTGGTGTACTTCAGAGGGTAAAACATGAATGTTAAAGCTTGTTACCGGGTGCCTACAACTTATAGAATACTTTTATACACTTGCGAGTGTACGGATATTTATAGAAATTGAAATCTTGTGGTCTATTACTATTACGGAAATGATGGATTATGATAAACTAATGAACTCACCAACCTTTTGGTTGACACTTTAAAGCATGTTTATTCTCATGTATTAAAGAATTCTTCCGCTGTGCATTAGCTCATTTTAAGGATATTACTTGGAGTCATTCAAGACATACTTTGAAAGACGTTGCATTCGAGTCGTTGAGTTCATCAAGATTAATATTAAGTCAATTATAGTTGGATGTAATATGAAATGGTATGCATGCCGTCAATTTTTGATGTAAAGAAAGTTTGTCTTTTAAAAACGAATGCAATGTTTGTAAAACGTATCATATAGAGGTCAAATACCTCGCGATGTAATCAACTATTGTGAATCGTTTATAATGTATATGAACGGGTCCTTTCAGTTGGTATCAGAGCGGTGGTCTTAGCGAACCAGGTCTTGCATTAGTGTGTCTAACTGATAGTTGTTAAGATGCATTAGTGAGTCTGGACTTCGACCGTGTCTGCATGTCAAAAGTTTTGCTTATCGTTTTTAGTCGGAAATCATCTACTTACCATCCTTAAGAAATTACCAGCTTATCATTCTTAAGTCTAGACGCGTTTTCCTACATTTATTGCATAATATTGTATAGACGAATTCTTATCTTAGCATATCTGTTACTGTGAACTTTGACTGACATCTTTCAAAGATTCCTCCGTAATTTATGGGATTTTGGTATTATATATACATATGTAAATTATATATTGAAGAATACCAAATCTAAATTCTACAATCTATTTCATACCAAAAAAATTCTTTCCCTGATCATACAAGATGGATCCCTCAACCAGTTCGAGTTCCTCGAATTCCGACAGCTATGCCGATATGGATTTCTACATGAGCTCCGAAAGCAGCGTGACCGGAATGGATCAACCAATTAGCCATCATCTATTCTGGATGAATTGGGGATGGGTTCGTAATCTACTTAACCATTGGAGACAAGAAGAAGGCGATCCCTTTCATCCACCACATTGTCCTCTTGGAAATGAACCTGAAGCACTTACCAGCGAACCTGTCCGAAACACCATTTTCTCTCTCATTTCCAGAGTATCTCGTCATGATTATATACTACACCAAATTCTAGATCTTATTTATCCGCTCGTCCGAACCGACAATCACCCCGGTGTAATAGAAGAAGTCAACGGGCTTCGCGCTCGGGTAGTGGCTTTGGAGAATATGGTGCAAAGGTTACAAACACCAGCAGTAGCACCAGCAGCATAACCAGTACCACCATCAACAACATCAACAGTACCATTACCACCACCAACAACAACCGCATCGCAAACCTCAACTTCACAATCTGTCCCACGAGCATCGACGTCATACGCCATGTAGATACCAAGGAATACCACAACGATGAAGTATTGATTCATAACTTCATTGGGGAAACATTCTACGGCGATTATGTAATTTCTAAAGTTTAGGAATTATCTATCCTAGCCTTAACCATAAATCAAATGAGTTTAATTTAATATTAACTCATTAAATCAATATTACATCTGAAGAAATATACACATATATATTTCCATAAAGACTGTAATAAAATTCTTTTGTACAAAATATTAATTGTGAAATTTTTTTTAACGGGTAGGTAATACCCGAGAGATATATAAATTCACAATTAATATGTTACATTCTTCGAATCTGATTCAGCAAATCATCCATTATACTCCCTACTTTCACAACAATATACATTCTTTTATAGAAATCAAAACAACCATACTCATTCAAAATCTAATTACATATTCTGATTTTGAAATCTCAGAATTCGATTCAAGATATAACCGAAATCATCACTCTTAGATTCCTACATCTTTCAAAACTATACTTTGACTTCAAAACTGTCCTAGAACCTCATTTCTATTCATGGAACTCACAAAAATATTTGTATCATTCAAAATCTTAGAACATCATATGTATATTAACAATTACAATATGTGTTCAAACACTTCGAAATTCCTAAAGACATGCGAGATGATGATCCAACCACATATTACCCACTGTCATGCATCTGAAAAGCTCTCGAAACCAAAGTTATAGTTTAACACGTATTCGTGTCAGATCCTTTGATATTTATTACCAAATATAATTTTTCAATCTCTTTCCAAAATAGACAGTTTTGTCACAGCTCCAGCAAATCACCTTCATTTGTTTATACGAATAAACCTTATTATAACAATTACCCCTTCATCATTGTTACCGGGGAAACTTTCATATCTCGCCACATTAGCAGTAAACTTATCAACAACTTCATTAACCTTCGACTTAAGCCTCTCCGAAAAGCCACTATACTTATTCATTAAAACCCCATCATGTACTCACCTACATCCTGTAACAATAATTGTCACACCAACTACTGGGAATTAGCAATCAGTATTTTGAATTTCGAGACAATTTTACGTCAAAAGTTATACATATAACGTCTATCTCCTAGACTTACATACTTCGAATGTGAATTTTCTGAAAAACATCCCAAACTATGAACTAGTTCTCCGAAATTGGAAAAATGCTGATGAAGCAGCAAAAACTGTAAACGACTTTAACAGTCAAAAGTTTGATGATAAAGAATAGTATGGTGGTAAAGCTGAGAAAAAGAGAAGGTTTGAAACTGGAAAGCGAATTGAGCAGACCATGAAGGAGGCTGTGGACAAATCACAAAGACTAAACCTGCCTTCAAAGGATCCAAATGATTCAGTGTCTACTGAAATCGTTAGCAAACACCTTACTTCTTATTCTAAACCTTCACAGACAAATCTTCTTCATAATCCATATTATCGTATCTTTTATTATAATATCTTCGATATTCCTGAAGATATTTTCACAACTATTCTTAACCGATATATTTTATCTCTTCGCAATATCTGCGTTACAACATAAAAAGAAACTGTGTTAGTTTCTAAATTTAAAAAAAAAATTTGAATTTAAAATAGGAATGTTTTTGAAGTAGTGTTGGGAACTGAAGCATGAGTTAGTATAATATAATGACACTTGATCAACGTGATTATATTACAGTAAGTCATGCTGAGTTTCTAATGGAACGTGATGATTCACAGAACATACCGTCATCATGTACTGTTTACACGACTCTTACATTCTACCCAATTTTCAAACATATTAAGAACATATCATCTTGATAGCTCTATATTTTCGGATATTCTGGTAATTTGCCAAATCAAGATCGTGCTATTACGATTTTTTTCTTGGAACATTAACTATGTTCATCTAAAAATTCATATCTACGAATTCTGGACTATTATCCGCTTGACTTAAGATCGGGAAGAGAAAACGAAAGCATGAAGCTACGAAATATAATGGAGAATATAAAGCCCGATAACAACCTCGAAATTACAAACCGTGTATATAAATGCGTATAGCAATATAAAGACACGGGAGAATGAAAAACACAATAACCCCAAGGTAATGGTAGAAGAAAATAACTTCCTCCGGTGGTAGATGAAAAAGAAGAATGACAGATATGAAAGTTAAAAGTATATCAAGAATCAATACTGGATGAAGCATATTAATGAATGCTTTAAAGTATGAATTGGGAAGAAAGACTAGAAGGTGTGAGCTGTGGAAATAAAGAAACGAAGGGGGTGGAATTATAGTAAAATATCAGACAGAGAAATCGAGACAGATTATCGCATTTAATCAAAGAAGATCCTGATTTCCTTAATCACCGAAGAACCAAATCTTATTGCAAAGATTTTCTTTAAATCCCATGAATTTCGAAAATCAATCATAACTACGTAATCGGTTAAAACGAATATACGTTTACTCATTTCACTCTCTTGCGATAGCTTCACTTATACTCTTCGCGTAATCAAATTGTTTTATCTATATTACTCAATGATGATAAAACTCTATTTATCAACTCATATTCGTCATGAAAACATTTTTATAGTTAGCCATGACGACCTCGATCAAATTTCGGGACGAAATTTCTTTAACGGGTAGGTACTGTGACGACCCGGAAATTTCCGACCAAATTTAAACTTAACCTTTATATGTTTCTGACACGATAAGCAGAATTTGTAATGTTGAATCTCAAAAAGTTTGGAACTACATTCATGTAATCAATTACCCTTTGACCGTGTTCGACGATTCACGAACAATTATGTGTATATAGATATGTATATATAATATATAATATTAACTGAAAACATTAACAAAGTATTAGATATATGATACTTTACATAAACATATTTGTTTCGATAAATTTATCGACAGAATTAAGAGATAATATCAAATAATTGAATTATCAGATACATTATGATATCATTACGGGCCTATGTTATGAGGTCCACTGTGATTTAAGAAATCTATTTTTTTTTGACAACTCATTACTTAACCAGTATGATAAAGATAACGATATTTATATTTTATTTTATTAAATATATATATATATATATATATATATATATATATATATATATATATATATATATATATATATATATATAACGATTTAAATTAATTTATATATATTTTTATACGCGTATTATACGTACATAGTTTTATACTTTTACTATACTTTAACTTTACCTTTACTTTACTTTTACTTTACTTTAACTTTAATAATTCATACTTTAGTAATTCACTTTAATAATTCATACTTTAATAATTCATACTTTAATAATTCATACTTTAATAATTCACTTTAATAATTCATACTTTAATAATTCACTTTAATAATTCATACTTTAATAATTCACTTTAATAATTCATACTTTAATAATTCACTTTAATAATTCAAAAATCTATTATAAATAGAATTCAATAGGTTTCATTATTTCATAGAAACTTGAAAATATATTTCTCTAAACTCTGTCAATCGAATTACATATATATATATATATTTACTTAGTATTATTTCAAGATATTATTAGTATACATAAAATACTACGACGGAGTTATATTCAGACGATTTCAAAATAAGTTTTCAAATGGGATAGAGCTAAGGAAATTATGAGTTATAGCTATGAAGGTTATGGGTATTGATCGAGGGTATTGCTCGTGAGGTCAACCTAACGTTTATCATTTTCGTTGCGTCTACGTACTTTCCTGCAATATTAAATCACAATATTGATACGTGAGCATTCATATCTTATCTTTTATATATTAATAGTGTATCCCTAACTAGTGCTCGAGTATATGTGATTATGCATGTTTGTATGCTTAGTTTCGTCATTAAATAGTTTATGATAAATCACAAATTTGATACATATGCTACTGAGATAAGTTATATGATATGCATGTCGTTGAAAATCTGAAGAAAAAATTAATAACTTTTCATTTAGAAATCGTGTGGTTTCGATGAACGGATTAAAAGATATGGTCAACTGAATTATCATTAATTTTAATATTAATATTATTATTAAAACGATTATTATAACTGTTATCAGTTGATGTTATTACTAAAATTATCTTTATTACTAAAAATTAATATTTTTATTGAAACTATCATTTTATTATTTTTATCATTATTATTATTATCAATATTATTTTATCAAATAAATATGCGTACAAAGATATTTTTACCACACGTAATGTAATTACATTAATAATACATACCACTATATTTTTATGATATTAAGTGAATTTTATAAATTTTATTATTTGAGATATATAAAAGTATATTTTTATCATATATGAATTTTAATATAAATTTTTATTTATTAATAAATGACTTGTATTATTTAGTATAATAAGATCTGATAAATATATTTAAATATATAAAACTACTATATATAAGTTATATAATAAACATGTATAGATTTTGGAAGTCATTTTGGGTCAAGTTGACTTTTGTTGACTTTTGCATGTCAGTCTCGAGCATTAGGATTGTGATACACTACGACTTGACCTAAATTGTTAGACAGATATTGACCAACATATAAATATATATACTTAATATAGGTTCGTGAATCCGAGACAAACACTGCACTTGTTCAGTGCCGTCATATACATAATTGCTACGAAATACAGTATTGTGAGTTTCATTTGCTCCCTTTTTATATATATTTTTGGGCTGAGAATACATGCGCTGATTTATAAATGTTTTACGAAATAGGCACAAGTACTAAAACTAATTCGATGTGGGTTTAAACCAGAAATATACCCTTAGCTTGGTAACATTAAACTACTTGTTTATGTACGATAGGCGCGAATCCTAAAGATAGATCTATTGGGTCTGACAAACCCCATCCTGACTATGGGATGCTTTAGTACTTCGAGGTTATTTTAAACACACCTGATCTGGTGTACTTCAGAGGGTAAAACATGAACGTTAAAGCTTGTTACCGGGTGCCTACAACTTATAGAATACTTTTATACACTTGCGAGTGTACGGATATTTATAGAAACTGAAATCTTGTGGTCTATCACTATTACGGAAATGATGGATTATGATAAACTAATGAACTCACCAACCTTTTGGTTGATACTTTAAAGCATGTTTATTCTCAGGTATTAAAGAATTCTTCCGCTGTGCATTAGCTCATTTTAAGGATATTACTTGGAGTCATTCAAGACATACTTTGAAAGACGTTGCATTCGAGTCGTTGAGTTCATCAAGATTAATATTAAGTCAATTATAGTTGGATGTAATATGAAATGGTATGCATGCCGTCAATTTTTGATGTAAAGAAAGTTTGTCTTTTAAAAACGAATGCAATGTTTGTAAAACGTATCATATAGAGGTCAAATACCTCGCGATGTAATCAACTATTGTGAATCGTTTATAATGTATATGAACGGGTCCTTTCAATTATTATTATTATTATTATTATTATTATTATTATTATTATTATTATTATTATTATTATTATTATTATTATTATTATTATTATTATTATTATTAATCGTATTATTATTATTATTATTATTATTATTATTATTATTAGTAGTAGTAGTATTACTATTATACATAAAATACTACGACAAAGTCATGAGCGAATTATTTCAAAACGGGTTTTTCGAGAGGGATAGAGCTAAGGAAATTATGGGTTATAGCTATGGAGGTTATGGGTAATGTTCATGGGTATGTTCGTGAGGTCAACCTAGTGTTTATCGTCTCCGTTGTATCTACGTACCTTTCCTGCAATATTGAATCTCAATATTGATACGTAAGCACTTATAATTTAAATTTTACATATTATTAGTGTATCCCTGACTAGTGCTCGAGTATTTAGGAGTATGCATGCTTGTACTTTTAATATTGCCCATAGATAGGTTATGTTGAATCTTAAATTAGTTACACCTGGGGTTGAGATAAGGTATAAGATATGCATGTCGTTGGAAAGCTAGCGAAAAATTAAGAACTTTTCATTTAGATATCGAATGGTTTCGATAAACAGATTAAAAGTTATAGTCAATTGAATTTTTGTATTATTATTAAAAATGATTATTATTATCGTCGTTATTATCGTCGTTCTAATTTTTATCTAATTATTATTATTATTATTATTATTATTATTATTATTATTATTATTATTATTATTATTATTATTATTATTATTATTATTATCATTATCAATAAAAAGTATTATCATTAAAAATTGTTATTTTAGTTATTATTACTATCGTATTTTTGTTAAAGTTATAATTAGTATTATTATTATTATCATTAAAATAGTTATTAGTATTATCATCATAATATTTATTATCATTATTAAAACTAATATTAGTAACACCTAATTATTATGATTACTATTATTACCATTAATATGAACGCGATATAAAAGACGATTAAAAGCTATTAAACGAATCGATTAGGAAATAATGAGTATGAGTATCATGATGAAATTAAAATATCGTAAAATACGGATTTAAATAAAATTATCATTTTTCATTATTTTTATCACTAATATTATTAAAAATATTATTAATATTAAAACTATTTTTTACAAAATTATTATTTTAATAGGAATATCATTGTTAATATAAAAATTTCATTTATTTTTATTATTAAGAATTATCATTTTATCATAATACAAATTTTTCGTAAATATAAATATTGTTATTATTATTAGTAGAATAATAATAATTATTATTACAAAATAATACAAGTTTTACTTACTATTATTATTATCGATATTATTTTATCAAATAAATATGTAATACAAAGATATTTTTCTAAGTGTAATATAATTACATTAATACTACCTATCATATTATTTTTATGATATTAAATGAACCTTATAAATTTTATTACTTAAGATATATAAAAGTATATTTTTATTATAATAAATGAATTATATTATTTACTCTAATAAAATCTTTTAAAAATATTTAAAAATATAAAACGACGATATTTAAACTATATAATAATCATGTATAAATTTGAAAATCATTTTGAGTCAAATTAACTTTTGTTGACTTTTGCATATTAGTCTCGAGCATTAGGATTGTGGTACACTATGACTTGACCTAATTTGTTAGACAAATATTGACCAACATATAAATATATATAATTAATTTAGGTTCGTGAATCCGAGGCCAACCTTGCACTTGTTCAATGACGTTATATGTATTTTTACTACGAAATACAATATGGTGAGTTTCATTTGCCTTCTTACCCTTTATATTTTTGGGCTGAGAATACATGCGCAATTTTTATAACTGTTTTACTAAATAGACACAAGTAATTAAAACTACATTATATGGTTGAATGATCGAAGCCGAGTATGTCCCTTTTTAGCTTGGTAGCCTAAGAATTTGGGAACAGACCCCCAAATTGACGCGAATCCTAAAGATAGATCTATCGGGCCCAACAAGCCCCATTCTGGAATTTGGAATGCTTTAGTACTTCGAAATTATCATGTCCGATGGGTGTTCCAGAATGATGGGGATATTCTATATGCATCTTGTTAAGGTCTGTTACCAGGTGTTCAATCCATATGAATGATTTTTGTCTCTATGCATGGGGCGTATATTTATGAGAAATGAAAATGAAAATCTTGTAGTCTATTAAAATGATGAAAATGATCGATTATGATAAACTAATGAACTCACCAACCTTTTGGTTGATACTTTAAAGCATGTTTATTCTCAGGTGTTAAAGAAATCTTCCGCTGTGCATTTTCTCATTTTAAAGATATTACTTGGAGTCATTCATGGCATATTTCAAAAGATGTTGCATTCAAGTCGTTGAGTTCAGTAAAGATTATGATTAAGTAAATGACAGATTAGATCATTTATAGATGGATATTATGAAATGGTATACATGGCTGTCAACTTTCGATGTAATGAAAGTTTGTCTTTAAAATGAATGCAATGTTTGTAAAATGTATCATATAGAGGTCAAATACCTCGCGATATAATCATATGTTATTGTATTCGTTCTTATGGATTAGGACGGGTCTTTACATGTGGTATCAGAGCGGTGGTCTTAGCGAACCAGGTCTGCAATAGTGTGTCTAACTGATAAGTTGTTAGGATGCATTAGTGAGTCTGGACTTCGATCGTGTCTGCATGTCAAAAGTTTTGCTTATCATTTTGTGTCGAAAATCATCTACTTATCATCCGTAGAAAATTACCTGCTTATCATTCTTAAGTCTAGACACATCTTGCTACATTGATTGCATGAATAGTGTATAGACAAAATTCATATCTTAGCGTATCTGCTAAATCATATCTTATCGTATCTGTTACTGTAAACTTTGCCTGACATATTCCGCAAATTCCTCCGTAATCTACAAAATCTTTTGTTCTATATATATGGATATTCTATGTAATTAGAATACCATCCGATAGCCGGAAAATTATTTCATATCAAAAAATCCTTTATTCAATCGTACAAAATGGAATTCGTCATTAGTTCAAGTCACTCGGATTCCGAAATGGAATCCCACTCCCTCTCCGAAAGCAGTGTGACCAGAATGGATCAACCAATCAGCCACCATCTATTCTGGATGAATTGGGGATGGGTTCGTAGCCTCCTCAATCATTGGAGACAAGAAGAGGGCGATCCTTTCCATCCACCACATTGTCCTCTTGACGAAGAACCTGAAGCACTTACCGCCAAACCAATCCGAAACACCATTTTCTCTCTCATTTCCAGAGTATCTCGTCACGATTATATACTACATCAAATTCTAGATTTTATTTATCCACTTGTCTGAACCGACAATCACCCCGGTGTAATAGAAGAAGTCAACAAGCTTCGCGCTCGGGTAGTGGCTTTGGAGAATATGGTGAAAAGATTACAAACACCAGCAGCAGCACCATCAGCATAACCAGTACCACCATCATCAACGCCAACAGTACCATTACCAACCCCAACCAAAACCGCGTCATAAACCTCAACTTCACAATCTGTCCCACGAGCATCAACGTCATACGCACCATAGATACCAAGGAGTACCAACAACAATAACTGATGAAGTATTAATTCATAACTTCATTGGAGAAAATTCTGCAGTGATTATGTAATCTCTAAAGTCTTAGAGATTATCTAATCTAGCCCTAAACATAAATCAGTTAAGCGAACCAAAATGATAGAAGGAAGAGTATAAACCCTGACAAAAATGGTGTGTGATTAACAAACTAAACTTGTTTTACCAACAACATCAACAATACCGTCAGTGTCACCAGCATCGTCAGTACAGTCAACATCAGAATCAACAACACTTATAACATCACAAACTCCGTCAGTTCAAGAATCACTGTGGACATCATTACGAATCAATAACGCGTATATTGTATCAACGAGTTATGAAGAATTAACTCACTCCCTCTAAAGAAATTATATGTATATGTATATATATATATATATATATATATATATATATATATATATATTTTGAAATAAAAATAAATCTTTCCGTGCTAAGCTATTGTGTGTGAATCTTAACTACTCAGTTAATTCATATTACAAATATGAAATAATGTACGTTCTTCGGCCACAACTTAACCATCGTTAACTACAATCTCTGTCTCAATTCAACAAATTTCAATTCATAATAAATCAAGTATATATTTGATTTTACACTTTCATCATCGATGTACCCAAAACTTTTCAGATACCATCATTCGTACTTTGCGAAGTTCACAAGAATTTAAAAAATAAAAAAAACCAACATCACGCCTCAACAAATAATGAAGTATTGGTTCATAATTTCAATATTATTGAAGAAATACTTATGTAATCTCTAAAGCCTTCAAGGGATTATTCAATTCTAGTTCCAACCGTAAATCGAATGAGTTTAATTTAGTATTAACTCAATAAAATCTACGTTACATCTGAAGAGAATATATATGATGTGCGCAGCGGGGTATACGAAATAGCTTATATTTTTACAGGAAATACTATTAAATACGATACAATTTTACACAAGATATTTATTTATTTAGAGAATGGATATACTTAAACCTTGCTACAACACTTATAGGCAGTGTACCTAATCGTACAGTAGTGTAGTTTTTAGTAAGTCCGGTTCGTTCCACAGGGAATCTTTTTAAACAAAGCTTAACGCTATATTAGTTTACTTTTATAAAAATACAAATATATATATAAGTAATATTATTATTATAAAGGGGGGTTTTTACCGTTTAATGACCGGTTTGTCGATTTTAAAACTTTAGTCACAGTTAAAACCAAATGTAAAATATTAAAAATAAATATAAGACTTAAATTAAAGCGTAAAGTAAATTGCGAATAATAAAAATGCGATAAAATAAACTTGCGATAATTAAAAAGTATGATAATTAAAAGTGCAATTAAATACAATAACAATAAAAATGCGATAATTAGAAGTGCAATTAAATATAAAATAAAGGAAATTAAAGATGAAATAAAAGAATTATGCTTATTTAAACTTCCGTAATCATGATGTTTGACGTGTTGATTTTAGTTTTATGCCCATGGGTTAATTGTCCTTTGTCCTGGATTATTTAATATGTCCATACGGATTTATCCATAATAGTCCATCAGTCATAAATATAAAGAGCGAAAGCCTTCGTCAAATTATTCTTATTCCCGAAGTCAAATATTCCAACTAATTGGGGATTCGAATTGTAACAAGGTTTTAATACTTTGTTTAATGAATACACCAGGTTATCGACTGCGTGTAAACCAAGGTTTTACTACTTTGTTAAAAATTACACCAATTACCCTTGAATGTAATTCACCCCTGTTTCAACAAGTCTATTAACTATTAATCCAGTTCCGTATCCGGTAAAATGAATAATTATTGGTATTTATAGATATTCCGCCCACCGTACCCAGTCAAGCGTATGTGGTTATATATAAATACGTCGAATTATAAGTTTGTATATTAAATTAACAAGGTATTGTTTAGTTAATATAAAACCCATTAATAGCCCATAGTCTAATTTCCACAAGTGTCGTTCTTTTATCCAAACCCAAATTATGGTACAAAGCCCAATTACCCAATTTTAGTAATTAGCCCAACATCATGATTACTTCAGATTAAATAAGCATAATAATAACTTAGCTACGAGACATTAAATTAAAAAGGTTGAACATAAATTACAATGATTAAAAATAGCGTAGCGTTACACGGACAGAATTTCGACTTACACCCTTACAACATTCGCTAATATACCCTTATTATTAAGTTTAAAATTAAAATTAAAATTAAAATATAAATTATATATATATATTTTACGTATATAGATAGAGAGAATGATATATGATGGATGAAAAATGCTCAGAATTCGGTTGCTTTTATAGGGAGTTTCAAACTTTGGGGCTCCGCGACTCGCGGCCCTTTTGGCCTTCAAACTCCGCGAGTCGCGGAGTTTGCTTTTACAGCTCACACAAGTTTGGCTCTTTGTTTACCGACGGTTTTATAAATAAATATAATATATTAAATAATTATAAGAATTATTTAAATATTATATTATATTTATGTGCATAGTTGACTTTTATATTTTAGTTCGTTGCGTCGAGCGTTGAGAGTTGACTCTGGTCCCGGTTCCGGATTTTCGAACGTCCTTGCGTATAATTTAATATCTTGTACTTTGCGTTTTGAATCTTGTACTCTTGTAATTTCGAGACGTTTCTTATCAATAATTGGAACCTCTTTGAGTGTATTTTGTACTTTTGAGCTTTTTGGTCGTTTGCGTCTTCAATTCGCCGAATCTGTCTTTTGTCTTCACCTTTTATTATTTAAACGAATATCACTTGTAAATAGAACAATTGCAACTAAAAGCTTGTCTTTCTTGAGGAATAATGCTATGAAATATATGTTCGTTTTTAGCATTATCAAATATTACCACACTTGAGCGTTGCTTGTCCTCAAGCAATATCGTCTTGAAATACTAGAATCACTTCTTTATTCTTCACACTTTGTACATCAGTGATTTCTATACGGCGGTATAAACAATGGTAGCAACGATATGGTTTACAGTCCCACATGACTATAAAAATTTAGATCCATTAAGGAAATTGGATCTTTATGAAAACATTTGATCTTTTGAAAATTAAATCTAGCTTTTACCCTAGATAAGTTTTCCAGAATAACCCTTCACCGGTGTTTGCAAAATATTTTTGTGGGTTTGATGGGTTTCAGATTTGAAAATTTTAGCTAAAAACTTGCGGTTTTGTGTCACCCACTTGCTAACCTTGTATTAGGAAAGCAACACGTCCAGTTTACTTGTCCCGTAAATTACCTTTCGGTAAACTACCGTCCGGTTGTAAAGGAAAGCGTTGAACAAGCAACTGTTAAGGCAATGTCCCCTGACATGCTTTTAATTATGGTCTATAACATGTCGGACGCAATTACTATCCTTGGTAGGAGCAATAGTAAAGCTCACCCTTATGATTTTTCGGTCTGGCACAAGGTCCTGTCTTTGACCATGCTATGCAACCACCGTTCTTACGGTTGACACCCGATTTGGTTCAGGTGACCTAATGAATTCCAGGTGAATTCCTAGGATTTTACGTTCAATGGTAATGAACGCATTGAAAATAGGGTTTTCAGAAAATAAATCGGTTTGTAATTTTTGATCAAAATATCTTCATTTCGTAAAAACCTAAAAAAAATAAAAATTCAGAATGGGGGGAGAAGACTAGTTCTTTAGGGTCTGCTAGGGAAAGACCATTCAGGTTCCATTTTCGAGAACTACACGAAAACAGACAATCTAACTCTAACAGAAATACATATTATCCTTTAAAGACTTGATTCTCCCCACACTTAGTTAGCCGTGGTGTCGAAATTGTGATTAACTTCGTTGTCGACTTCCATCGGACCATGTATGTAATGTTTAACTCTGTGACCATTAACTTTAAATTCAATCCCTTTTGAATTTATTTATTCTATCGTTCCGTATGGGAAAACTCTTTTGACTATGAATGGTCCAGACCATCTTGATTTCAATTTTCCAGGAAATAGCTTGAATCGTGAATTGAAAAGAAGAACTCTGTCTCCTTCTTTAAATTCTTTTGAACTTCTGATTCTTTTATCATGCCATTTCTTCGTTCTTTCTTTATAGATTAACGAATTTTCGTATGCTTCATGTCTTAATTCTTCTAATTCGTTTAGTTGACTTAATCGTAGACGTCCGGCTTCATGTAAATCAAGATTACATGTCTTCAAAGCCCAAAATGCTTTGTGTTCAATTTCTACTGGAAGATGACATGCTTTTCCATAAACAAGTCTAAAAGGTGTGGTTCCAATTGGAGTTTTGTAGGCTGTTCTAAAAGCCCAGAGTGCATCCTCCAATTTAATGGACCATTCCTTCTGATTTGATCCTACGGTTTTCTCTAGAATACGTTTTAAAGCTCGGTTGGTATTTTCAACTTGTCCACTTGTTTGTGGATGATATGCGGTGGAGATTTTATGAGTTACTCCATATCTTTTAAGAACTTTCTCAAGTTGATTATTACAGAAATGAGTACCCCGATCACTTATTAAAGCTTTCGGTGTTCCAAACCTTGCAAAAAGACGTTTTAAAAAGTTGACTACAACTCGTGCATCGTTAGTTGGGAGAGCTTGTGCTTCCGCCCATTTAGATACATAATCAATGGCTACGAGTATATATAGATTTTTATGAGATTTTGGAAATGGACCCATAAAGTCAATACCCCAAATGTCAAATACTTCACATACTTGGATGACATTTTGTGGCATTTCATCACGTTGACTTATTTTTCCGGCCCTTTGACATGCATCACAGGATTTGCAAAGAAAGTGTGCGTCTTTGTAAATTGTAGGCCAATAGAATCCAGCATCATAAACTTTTCTTGCTGTTAGTTGAGGCCCATAATGCCCTCCTGTTGGTCCTGTGTGACAATGGTTTAATATTTTACTAGCTTCATCTCCAAATACACATCGGCGTATTATTCCATCGGGACAACTTTTAAACAGATGTGGATCTTCCCAGAAATAGTGTTTTATATCACTGAAGAATTTCTTTCGTCTTTGGTACGATAATCCTTTTTCAAGGAATCCACAAACTAAGTAGTTTGCATAGTCTGCAAACCATGGGATTTCTTTATAATCTATCTTCAATAGATATTCATCGGGAAAGTTATCTTGAATGGCCGATTCATTTAGAATTTCTAAATCGGGATTTTCAAGACGAGAAAGATGATCGGCGGCGAGATTTTCTGCTCCTCTTTTATCTCGGATTTCAATATCAAACTCTTGTAAGAGTAAGATCCAACAGATTAATCTTGGTTTAGCATCTTGTTTTGAAAATAAGTATCTAAGAGCAGAATGGTCGGTATAGACCACCGTTTTTGCTAGAACGAGATATAAACGAAATTTGTCAAATGCAAAGACAATAGCAAGGAGTTCTTTTTCAGTAGTTGTATAGTTCGTTTGTGCTCCTTGTAACGTCTTACTAGCATAATATATAGGTTGAAATCGTTTTTCAATCCTTTGTCCTAAAACGGCTCCCATTGCAAAATCACTTGCATCGCACATTAGTTCAAATGGTAGATTCCAATTTGGTGTTATCATGATCGGTGCATTAGTGAGTTTCTCTTTAAGAATATTAAAAGATTTGATACACTCATCTGAAAAGATGAATGGAGCATCCTTTTCTAGGAGTTTATTCATAGGAGTGGCAATTTTAGAAAAATCTTTTATGAAACGTCGGTAAAAACCGGCATGCCCTAGAAAACTCCTAACTCCTCTAACATTGGTGGGATGTGGAAGTTTAGCAATTACATCTACTTTAGCTCTATCCACTTCAATTCCTTCTTTTGAAATTTTATGTCCAAGAACGATGCCTTCTTTAACCATGAAATGGCATTTCTCCCAATTAAGTACTAGATTTGATTTTTCGCATCTAATTAGCATTCGTTCCAGATTAACTAGACATGATTTAAATGTATCACCGAAGACTGAAAAGTCATCCATGAATACTTCCATGCATTCTTCTATCATGTCGTGAAAAATCGCCATCATACACCTTTGAAAGGTTGCAGGGGCGTTACAAAGTCCAAATGGCATGCGTTTGTAAGCAAAAGTACCATAAGGGCACGTGAATGTGGTTTTCTCTTGATCTTCGGTTGCTATTGGAATTTGAAAATATCCGGAAAATCCATCTAGAAAACAATAGTAACTATTTCCGGCTAATCTTTCCAACATTTGATCTATGAAAGGTAAGGGAAAGTGATCTTTTCTGGTGGCGTCATTTAATTTTCTATAATCAATACATATACGCCATCCTGTTACAGTCCTAGTAGGAATAAGCTCATTTTTCTCATTTGTGATGACAGTCATGCCACCCTTCTTAGGCACGCATTGAACTGGGCTTACCCATGGACTATCAGAAATTGGATATATCAAACCTGCATCTAGCAGTTTAATAATCTCTTTCTTAACTACATCTTGCATATTAGGATTTAGTCTTCGTTGGCATTGTACATACATTTTATGACCTTCTTCCATAAAGATTTTATGTGTGCAATACGAAGGACTTATTCCTTTAATATCATGAATCTTCCATGCAATGGCTGGTTTATGAGCTTTAAGCACAAAAATGAGTTGTGATTTCTCATTTTCAGTAAGAGAAGACGATATTATTACAGGTAATTCAGATTCACCATGTAAATAAGCGTATTCCAAATGGTTTGGAAGTGGCTTTAACTCTAATTTCGGAGGTTCTTCTATCGATGATTTGTATCGATATCTGTCTTCTTCTTTTAGCATTTGAATTTCTTCTGTTGTTGGTTCATATCCATTAGCTATAAGTGTAGCTAACATTTTAGCTTCATCAATTGGTTCATTACCTTCTCCTAAAGAACATTCTCCTGTTCCTTGTAATTCTGGAAATTCTTCTAATAATTCTGCATGTGCATCTATAGTTTGAATATAATAACATGTATCATCTGCAGATTGTGGTTGTTGCATTGCTCTATCAACTGAAAATGTAACACTCTCATCCTCTATACTTAGGGTCAGTTTCTTACCGAACACGTCTATCATTGCTTTAGCCGTGTTTAAGAATGGTCTTCCTAATATGAGAGGAACTTGAGAATCTTCTTCCATGTCCAGAACAACAAAATCTACTGGAAATACTAAAGTACCAACTTTAACTAGCATGTTCTCCATTATCCCTCTAGGATATTTTATTGATCTATCAGCTAGTTGTATGCTTATTCTGGTTGGTTTCAATTCTTCAAGGTCTAGTTTAGTGTATAGTGAATACGGCATTAGATTTATACTAGCACCTAAGTCTGCCAATGCTTCTATTGAACTAAGACTACCCAGAAAACATGGAATTGTGAAACTTCCTGGATCAGATAGTTTTTCTGGTATCTTATTCAACAGCACTGCTGAACAATTAGCATTCATAGTAACAGCCGAGAGTTCTTCCATTTTCTTTCTATTTGAAATTAGATCTTTCAAGAATTTAGCATATCTAGGCATTCCTGAAATCACATCAATGAAAGGAAGATTTACATTTATCTGTTTAAACATATCCAAGAATTTGGATTGCTCGGTTTCAAGTTTCTCTTTCTTCATTTTACTCGGGTAAGGAAGTGGTGGTTGGTATGGTTTAACATAAGGTTTATCCTTAACTGTGTTATCTTCATTAACCTTTTCAACTACCGGTTCTTTTTCCTTATCTTGATCAGGTTGTGGTTCTTGTGGAGTAGGAATGGCTTCATCAGAAGTTACAGGTATTTCGGGTGGTTTAAGTGTTGTACCACTTCTTGTGGTAATGGCTTTAGCTGTTTCATTTCGGGGGTTAGCATTTGTATCACTAGGTAGACTTCCCGGTTTTCTTTCACCTATTAACCTTGCTAGGTTGCTTACTTCTTGTTCCAGATTTTGAATAGAAGCTTGTTGATTTCTAAATGCTTGAGCATTTTGTTCATTGGTTTGTTTCTGAGATGTGAAAAACTGCGTTTGAGTTTCAACTAGCTTCGTCATCATATCTTCTAAATTCGGCTTTTTATCATCGGTTTGTTGTGGTGGTTTGTTTTGAAAATTAGGTCTTTGCTGATTATAAGTATTATTGGATACTTGTTGATTGCTAGGACCTTGTTGGTTGTTGTATGGAATATTTCGGTTATAATTCTGGTTTTGATTGTAAATCGGTCTTGGCGGTTGATAATTATTCTGATAATTATTTCCAGGCCTTTGGTTTATGTATGAAATATTCTCTCTTTGTTCCATTGTTAATTCAATACTGAGACAATCTTTTGTCAAATGTGGTCCTCCACACTGCTCACAACTAATTCGTATTGAGTGAATATCCTTAGTCATCTTTTCCATTCGTCTTTCCACAGCATCTATCTTTGCGGAAATGGAATCTAAGTCATGGCTAGAATCGGCTCTAGCTGCTTTAGATGATCTAACGATGTCTTTTTCTTGGTGCCACTCATGTGAGTGGGAAGCAGTATTATCAATAATTTTGTAAGCATCAGTTTCGGTTTTCTTCATAATAGAACCACCAGCTGCTATATCTATGTCTTTTCTTGTAGTGATGTCGCATCCTTGGTAGAATATTTGTACTATTTGACAGGTGTCTAAACCATGTTGCGGACATCCTCTTAACAATTTTCCATATCTTGTCCATGCCTCATATAGAGTTTCATTTGTTTTCTGTGTAAACGTAACAATTTCTGCTTGAAGTCTTACGGCTTTAGATGCAGGAAAGAATTGTTTAAGAAATTTGTCAACTAAAACGTCCCATGTATCGATCGCCCCTTCAGGTAACGATTCCAACCAATCTTTGGCTTCTCCCTTTAAAGTCCAGGGAAATAACATGAGATATATCTGTTCATCCTCCACTTCTCGGATTTTAAATAGTGTGCAGATCCTATTAAAGGTACGTAGATGTTCATTTGGATCTTCCTTCGGCGCACCACTAAATTGGCATTGATTAGTCACCATGTGTAGAATTTGTCCTTTGATTTCATAATCTGGCGCATTAATGTCTGGATGTGTAATTGCGTGACCTTGGCCAGTGCGTTTAGCTCTCATTCGGTCTTCCATACTTAAAGGTTCCAGATTCTCCATAATTGAATTTGTTGAATCGGTATCACTAGATGATTCTGATTTAATGGTTCGTTCCTCAACAATCTCTGTTTGAATGATTGGTGGCTCCGGAGGAAAGTTTAATGGTTCAGGATCTACGAACCGTTCCTGAATATTCTCCGGATTCTCAATTGTGAGGTCGGGTTCAAAAAATGGATTATCGGAAATTTGAACTAAAGTACTTGGTCTACTGGATGACGATTCTAAAGAAAAATCAACGGCGGTTATATTTGCTAAATGTCTTGATCTAGTTACAGGTGGTGAACGTACAAAAGGTGGTGAACGTCTTGCTCGGTGCATTCACTGAATATCCTATTAATTTTAAAAAGGAAAGAAAAATTATAATAAGTTATCCAATCAATAGACTTTTCTGATTTTGCCCACGTTTCGAATAGCCAAAAGATGCAGCAGAGGGGCAGGATTCGTTTGGTCTCAATATAATTGAGGACTGTTTGGCTCCAATAACCCGGTCCACGTACAAATCCAACTATTACTACGAACCAGAAAATTTTGCTGTCTATTAATTTAACCACTTAAAATAAATTTTCGTAATTTTAAGAAATTTAGATAAGAAGTAGAATAAAAATCTATGTCCTAAAACTCGAATAGCGAGAAATAAGGAAGAAAAAGAGTTTGTCGGAAAAAGGTTGAAAAAGAAAAATGGTTGAAAAAAATAAAAGGTGACGGAAAAATAAAAGAAACTTATAAAAACTTAAAAATACTTGACTAACCTAACCTTATTACTACAACTAACTTAAAATTATAATCGCAAATTGAAATTACTAATTGGAATGATAATTGATACATAGGTAAAAGTTGTCTAAAAATATTAAAGCTTACAAGGAAAACTAAATCCCAAATGGAAATAACTTAAAAAGAAACTAAAACTTAAAAAGGCATCGCAAAATTCTAAAGCACCTAAATCTTAGTCTAAAGAAAAAGCACTTAAGGAATTCTACGGCAAAGCCTAAAAATCTAGGAGTAAAAATGACTATGGCAAAAACTAAGTTTAAAATTAAATATGAGCGAAAAATACAAATATTACGCTACAACGATTAAAAAGGGACAAAATATAAAAATATACAAAAAGTTGTAAAAAGTACAATTTTTATAAAAATATTATTTTTATATTATTTATTTAATAAAACTACTAATTTTACAAATTAATTAAATTAATTAAACTAAAAATACAAATTAATTAAAAAGTAAAAGTTAAAATAAAACTAATAATAATAATAATAATTATTAGGGTTAAATAATAATAATAATTAATAATTATCCGTAATTAATGCTGAATTAGGGTTTTGTCGCCTGTCAGAAAATCTCCGCGAGTCGCGGTATTTATTGCATCAAACCCCGCGAGTCGCGGGGTTCAGAAATTCAACTCTGGAGCAGTTTTAATTTACGCGTTTTTTTTCTTCTGTTTTAATATAAATGAAAGATATTTAAATAAAACTTATATTTTTATAAACTAAAAGAAACTTATAAAACTTTTTAACAAACTCTTAAAAATATATAAATTTTTGTTTTTCTTTTTATATTTTCGAATATTCAAAACGTATTTTTACAAAAGCGAATTTTAATAAAAGTAAATAAAAAATCTTTTTTTTTATATTAGCGTTGCGCTTCCGGCTTTTAAGATGATCCCCGGCAGCGGCGCCAAAAATACTTGATGTGCAGCGGGGTGTATATAAAATAGTTATTAATTTTAGCAGGAAATACTATTAAATACGATACAATTTTACACAAGATATTTATTTATTTATAGAATGGATATACTTAAACCTTGCTACAACACTTATAGGCAGTGTACCTAATCGTACAGTAGTGTAGTTTTTAGTAAGTCCGGTTCGTTCCACAGGGAATCTTTTTTTAAACAAAGCTCAACGCTATATAAAAATACAAACATATATATAAGTAATATTATTATTATAAAGGGGGGTTTTTACCGTTTAATGACCGGTTTGTCGATTTTAAAACTTTAGTCGCAGTTAAAACCTAATGTAAAATATTAAATAAATAAAAGACTTAATTTAAAGCGTAAAATAAATAACGATAATGAAATTGCAATAAAAGTGCGATAAAATAAAATTGCGATAATTAAAAAGTACGATAATTAAAAGTGCGATTAAATAACAATAAATAAAAGTGCGATAATTAGAAGTGCAATTAAATATAAGATAAAGGAAATTAAATATGAAATAAAAGAATTATGCTTATTTAAACTTCCGTAATCATGATGTTTGACGTGTTGATTTTAGTTTTATGCCCATGGGTTAATTGTCCTTTGTCCTGGATTATTTAATATGTCCGTCTGGTTTTTGTCCATAACAGTCCATCAGTCATAAATATAAAATGCGAGTGTCCTCGTCAAATTTTCCTTATACCCGAAGTTAAATATTCTAACTAATTGGGGATTCGAATTGTAACAAGGTTTTAATACTTTGTTTAATGAATACACCAGGTTATCGACTGCGTGTAAACCAAGGTTTTACTACTTTGTTAACAATTACACCAATTACCCTTGAATGTAATTCACCCCTGTTTCAACAAGTTTATTAACTATTAATCCATTTCCGTGTCCGGTTAAATGAACGATTATTCGTACATATAAATACCCCGCCCATCGTGTCCGATTGAGTGTATATGGTAATTTATAGGGACGCCCAATTGTAAATCTTTATATTAACATTAACAAACTATCATTTAGTTAAACAAATATAAAGCCCATTAATAGCCCATAGTCTAATTTCACAAGTGTCGTTCTTTTGTCCAAACCCCAATTATGGTACAAAGCCCAATTACCCAATTTTAGTAATTAGCCCAACATCATGATTACTTCGTTTTAAATAAGCATAATAATAACTTAGCTACGAGACATTAATGTAAAAAGGTTGAACATAACTTACAATGATTAAAAATAGCATAGCGTTACACGGACAGAATTTCGACTTACACCCTTACAATATTCGCTAACATACCCTTATTATTAGAATTATAATTAAAATTAAAATATAAATTATAAATATATATATATAATTTACGTATGAGAAGAAGAAGAAAAAGATGATGAAAATGATCAGATTTTGGTTTGCTTTATAGGGAGTTTCAAAACTGGGGGCTCCGCGACTCGCGGCCATTTTGGCCTTCAAACTCCGCGAGTCGCGGAGTTTGCTTTTACAGCTCAGAGGAGTTTGGCTCTTTGTTTACCGACGGTTTATAATATATATATAATATATATATAATTAATATAATTAATTATATATTATATTATATTTATATACATAGTTAACTTGTAATTTTTAGTCCGTTGCGTCGAGCGTTAAGAGTTGACTCTGGTCCCGGTTCCGGATTTTCGAACGTCCTTGCGTACAATTTAATATCTTGTACTTTGCGTTTTGAATCTTGTACTCTTGTAATTTCGAGACGTTTCTTATCAATAATTGGAACCTCTTTGATTGTCTTTTGTACTTTTGAGCTTTTTGGTCGTTTGCGTCTTCAATTCGTCGAATCTGTCTTTTGTCTTCACCTTTTATTATTTAAACGAATATCACTTGTAAATAGAACAATTGCAACTAAAAGCTTGTCTTTCTTAAGGAATAATGCTATGAAATATATGTTCGTTTTTAGCATTATCAAATATTCCCACACTTGAGCGTTGCTTGTCCTCAAGCAATATCGTCTTGAAATACTAGAATCACTTCTTTATTCTTCACACTTTGTACATCAGTGATTTCTATACGGCGGTATAAACAATGGTAGTAACGATATGGTTTACAGTCCCACATGACTATAAAAATTTAGATCCATTAAGGAAATTGGATCTTTATGAAAACATTTGATTTTTTTTTGAAAATTAAATCTAGTTTTTACCCTAGATAAGTTTTCCGGGATAACCCTTTACCGGTGTTTGCAAAATATTTTTGTGGGTTTGGTGGGTTTCAGATTTGAAAATTTTAGCTCAAAACTTATGGTTTTGTGTCACCCACTTGCTAACCTTGTATTTGGAAAGCAACACGTCCAGTTTACTTGTCCCGTATATTACCTTTCGGTAAACTTGTAGTGACCCGAACTTTTCCATGTTTATATATATTAATTGAGATTGATATTTACATGATTAAATGTTTCCAACATGTTAAGCAATCAAACTTTTTAAGACTTGATTAATTGAAATATGTTTCATATAGACAATTGACCACCCAAGTTGATCGGTGATTCACGAACGTTAAAACTTGTAAAAACTATATGATGACATATATATGGATATATATATATATAGTTAACATGATACTATGATAAGAAAACATATCATAAAGTATATTAACAATGAACTACATATGTAAAAACAAGACTACTAACTTAATGATTTTTAAACGAGACATATATGTAACGATTATCGTTGTAAAGACATTTAATGTATATATATCATATTAAGAGATATTCATACATGATAATATCATGATAATATAATAATTTAAAATCTCATTTGATATTATAAACATTGGGTTAACAACATTTAACAAGATCGTTAACCTAAAGGTTTCAAAACAACACTTACATGTAACGACTAACGATGACTTAACGACTCAGTTAAAATGTATATACATGTAGTGTTTTAATATGTATTTATACACTTTTGAAAGACTTCAATACACTTATCAAAATACTTCTACTTAACAAAAATGCTTACAATTACATCCTCGTTCAGTTTCATCAACAATTCTACTCGTATGCACCCGTATTCGTACTCGTACAATACACAGCTTTTAGATGTATGTACTATTGGTATATACACTCCAATGATCAGCTCTTAGCAGCCCATGTGAGTCACCTAACACATGTGGGAACCATCATTTGGCAACTAGCATGAAATATCTCATAAAATTACAAAAATATGAGTAATCATTCATGACTTATTTACATGAAAACAAAATTACATATCCTTTATATCTAATCCATACACCAACGACCAAAAACACCTACAAACACTTTCATTCTTCAATTTTATTCATCTAATTGATCTCTCTCAAGTTCTATCTTCAAGTTCTAAGTGTTCTTCATAAATTCCAAAAGTTCTAGTTTCATAAAATCAAGAATACTTTCAAGTTTGCTAGCTCACTTCCAATCTTGTAAGGTGATCATCCAACCTCAAGAAATCTTTGTTTCTTACAGTAGGTTATCATTCTAATACAAGGTAATAATCATATTCAAACTTTGGTTCAATTTCTATAACTATAACAATCTTATTTCAAGTGATGATCTTACTTGAACTTGTTTTCGTGTCATGATTCTGCTTCAAGAACTTCGAGCCATCCAAGGATCCATTGAAGCTAGATCCATTTTTCTCTTTTCCAGTAGGTTTATCCAAGGAAATTAAGGTAGTAATGATGTTCATAACATCATTCGATTCATACATATAAAGCTATCTTATTCGAAGGTTTAAACTTGTAATCACTAGAACATAGTTTAGTTAATTCTAAACTTGTTCGCAAACAAAAGTTAATCCTTCTAACTTGACTTTTAAAATCAACTAAACACATGTTCTATATCTATATGATATGCTAACTTAATGATTTAAAACCCGGAAACACGAAAAACACCGTAAAACCGGATTTACGCCGTCGTAGTAACACCGCGGGCTGTTTTGGGTTAGTTAATTAAAAACTATGATAAACTTTGATTTAAAAGTTGTTATTCTGAGAAAATGATTTTTATTATGAACATGAAACTATATCCAAAAATTATGGTTAAACTCAAAGTGGAAGTATGTTTTCTAAAATGGTCATCTAGACGTCGTTCTTTCGACTAAAATGACTACCTTTACAAAAACGACTTGTAACTTATTTTTCCGACAATAAACCTATACTTTTTCTGTTTAGATTCATAAAATAGAGTTCAATATGAAACCATAGCAATTTGATTCACTCAAAACGGATTTAAAATGAAGAAGTTATGGGTAAAACAAGATTGGATAATTTTTCTCATTTTAGCTACGTGAAAATTGGTAACAAATCTATTCCAACCATAACTTAATCAACTTGTATTGTATATTATGTAATCTTGAGATACCATAGACACGTATACAATGTTTCGACCTATCATGTCGACACATCTATATATATTTCGGAACAACCATAGACACTCTATATGTGAATGTTGGAGTTAGCTATACAGGGTTGAGGTTGATTCCAAAATATATATAGTTTGAGTTGTGATCAATACTGAGATACGTATACACTGGGTCGTGGATTGATTCAAGATAATATTTATTGATTTATTTCTGTACATCTAACTGTGGACAACTAGTTATAGGTTACTAACGAGGACAGCTGACTTAATAAACTTAAAACATCAAAATATAGTAAAAGTGTTGTAAATATATTTTGAACATACTTTAATATATATGTATATATTGTTATAGGTTCGTGAATCAACAGTGGCCAAGTCTTACTTCCCGACGAAGTAAAAATCTGTGAAAGTGAGTTATAGTCCCACTTTTAAAATCTAATATTTTTGGGATGAGAATACATGCAGGTTTTATAAATGATTTACAAAATAGACACAAGTACGTGAAACTACATTCTATGGTTGAATTATCGAAATCGAATATGCCCCTTTTTATTAAGTCTGGTAATCTAAGAATTAGGGAACAGACACCCTAATTGACGCGAATCCTAAAGATAGATCTATTGGGCCTAACAAACCCCATCCAAAGTACCGGATGCTTTAGTACTTTGAAATTTATATCATATCCGAAGGGTGTCACTGAATGATGGGGATATTCTTATATATGCATCTTGTTATTGTCGGTTACCAGGTGTTCACCATATGAATGATTTTTATCTCTATGTATGGGATGTGTATTGAAATATGAAATCTTGTGGTCTATTGTTACGATTTGATATATATAGGTTAAACCTATAACTCACCAACATTTTTGTTGACGTTTAAAGCATGTTTATTCTCAGGTGAATATTAAGAGCTTCCGCTGTTGCATACTAAAATAAGGACAAGATTTGGAGTCCATGTTTGTATGATATTGTGTAAAAACTGCATTCAAGAAACTGATTTCGATGTAACATATTTGTATTGTAAACCATTATGTAATGGTCGTGTGTAAACAGGATATTTTAGATTATCATTATTTGATAATCTACGTAAAGCCTTTTAAACCTTTATTTATGAAATAAAGGTTATGGTTTGTTTTAAAAAGGAATGCAGTCTTTGAAAAACGTCTCATATAGAGGTCAAAACCTCGCAACGAAATCAATTAATATGGAACGTTTTTAATCAATAAGAACGGGACATTTCAGTTGGTATCCGAGCGTTGGTCTTAGAGAACCAGAAAATTTGCATTAGTGTGTCTTATCGAGTTGTTAGGATGCATTAGTGAGTCTGGACTTCGACCGTGTTTTCTTTAAAAATGATTGCTTAACATTTTTGTTGGAAACTATATATTTTTAACATATGAATATTATGTGATATATTAATCTCTTAACGTGTTTGATATTATGTGATAGATGTCTACCTCTAGAACAAGTTCCATTGACTCACCTAATAATAATGAAGAGTCAAATGTAAATTGGAATGATTTGTGGACTGATTCACAAGTTCCCGAAGAAGAACCGGAAGAAGAGTCGGAACCGGAAGAAGAATCGGAACCGGAAGAAGAATCGGAACCGGATGAAGAAATAGAACCGGTGGGGGAAATAATAAAACGGTTAAGTAAAAGAAAATCCTCAACCAACCGACCAAAGTTAATTATGGTCAATGGTGTTTCCGCCAAGGAAGCAAAATATTGGGAGGATTACCAATTCTCCGATGAATCGGATTCCGACGAGAATTCCGATGATGTTATAGAAATTACCCCAACTGAATTTAAAAAGGCAAAAGAAAATAATAAGGGAAAGGGCATAAAAATAGAGAAATCTAATTCCAACCCCGATGAACTTTATATGTATCGTCAACCCCCGAAGTCCTTAAGTTGTAACAATGACCCGGGAACCTCTAAACCACCAGGTTTTTCTAAATCAATGTGGACAACGACGGCTCGTATTAGGGGAACATCATATATCCCTAGAAACTTGGCAAAACGAACCAAAACCGAAGAAGAAGAAACGAGCGAGTCGGAATAAGATAGTTGTATTCGTGTGGTGTAATATATGTAATATAGTGTTCTTATGCTTTATGATATATGTAAAAATTGCTTGTATTAATAAGTATTTTTTTTATGAATCTAACTCTTGTCTATTTTACAGTTTAAAAACACAAAATGGATAGACAACCCAATATTTTAAGAGACCTACCCGGAGACATGATTGATGAAATCTTGTCTAGAGTCGGCCAGAATTCTTCGGCACAACTATTTAAGGCGAGATCAGTTTGTAAGACATTCGAAGAACGTTCCAAGAATGTCTTGGTTTATAAGAGACTTTCGTTTGAAAGATGGGGGATATCACATTGGGAAACCCATAAGTTACGATGTGTTTACTTTGATGCATATATTGCGGGGAACCCAAATGCTATTTTACGCAACGGGTTAAGAAATTATTTTGACTCAATATATCCGAATATTGGACTTCGTGATTTAGAAAAAGCGGCTAACATGCAACATAAAGAAGCATGTTATGCTTACGGATTAGTAATGTTCGCTTCTCACCAAAGTGAGAACAAGAACATCGGGCTACAACTATTAAACAAAACGTTTCCACAAGTGACGGAGTCGGTAATTGGGGTAAGAAATGAGGTTTTTAGATTATTACGGGACTGTTGGACATTACGTAACCCTCGTCCCTTTGATGACGTTACAACACGCTGTCTTATCAACGGCCATAACGGTTATGTTGCACAAGACCAAGGATGGGAAGTAGTCCTAGTAAAACCAGAATGCATGACTTGTTTCTGGACGTATGAATTACGTGTCTTTATTGCCTTTGCTGAACGACTTGTGTACTAGCTAGAATTGTCTTCACAACTATCTTGTATCAAAGTTATTGTGTGCTATATTTCATGCTTTATGTAAAATAAGCGGTATTGTAAGTTTGTAAAATATTGTATAAAAGTTTGAACGCGAAATATTATTATAATCAGTTTTTCATATAGAATTGTAGTAGTTGAATTGTATATTAGCTACTAAGTATGAACTTAACGGGTAGGTACTACCCGAATTTAAACTTATAAAATGCTAATATGAAGAAAAAGCTTTTATAAATGAGTTCATATTATGCTACGAAATACTATTAACTACTCTTAATATTCTGTATGATTAACTTGTTCCATTTAACTATTTTGAAGGAAATGGCACCGACTACTCGACACACCGTGAATATGAATGAAGAGGAATTCCGTACTTTTCTAGCTTCAAACATAGCCGCAGTACAGGCTGCGCTACATACCAACAATAACCTTGGATCTAGCAGTACAGGAAATCGTGTAGGATGCACCTACAAAGAATTCACTGCCTGCAAACCTTTGGAATTTGATGGAACCGAAGGACCGATCGGATTGAAACGGTGGACCGAGAAGGTTGAATCGGTGTTTGCCATAAGTAAGTGTACTGAAGAGGACAAAGTGAAGTACGCTACGCATACCTTCACAGGTTCTGCGTTAACATGGTGGAATACCTATCTAGAGCAAGTGGGACAAGATGATGCGTACGCACTACCGTGGTCAGCATTCAAGCACTTGATGAACGAGAAGTACCGTCCCAGAACCGAGGTCAATAAGCTCAAGACAGAACTTAGAGGGTTACGAACCCAAGGATTTGATATTACCACGTACGAAAGACGATTCACAGAATTGTGCTTATTGTGTCCGGGAGCATTCGAAGATGAGGAAGAGAAGATCGACGCATTTGTGAAAGGATTACCGAAAAGAATCCAAGAAGATATAAGTTCACACGAGCCCGCCTCCATACAACAGGCATGTAGAATGGCTCACAAACTAGTGAACCAGATTGAAGATAGAATTAAAGAACAGACTGCTGAAGAGGCCAATGTGAAGCAAGTCAAAAGAAAGTGGGAGGAAAACGGTGATAAGAATCACCAATACAACAACAACAGCAATTACAACAATAATCGCAACAATTATCCCAACAATCGCAACATCAATCGCAACTACAACAAACGGCCCAACAACAACAACAACAACAACAGCAACTACAACAATCATCCCAACAACAATAATAACCGCAACAACAACAACAATCAGAAGCAGCTATGCCAAAGGTGTGAAAAGAATCACTCGGGGTTCTGCACCAAATTTTGCAACAAGTGTAAAAGAAATGGTCATAGCGCGGTGAAGTGTGAGGTCTACGGACCAGGGGTTAATAGAACGAAAGGAACAAATGGTGTCGGAACGAGTAATGGCGGAGCAAGTAGTGTCGGAGCAAGTTATGCCAATGTAGTTTGTTATAAATGTGGAAAACCAGGCCACATTATTAGAAATTGCCCGAACCAGGAGAACACGAATGGACAAGGCCGTGGAAGAGTTTTCAATATTAATGCGGTAGAGGCACAGGAAGACCCGGAGCTTGTTACGGGTACGTTTCTTATTGACAATAAATCTGCTTACGTTTTATTTGATTCGGGTGCGGATAGAAGCTATATGAGTAGAGATTTTTGTGCTAAATTAAGTTGTCCATTGACGCCTTTGGATAGTAAATTTTTACTCGAATTAGCAAATGGTAAATTAATTTCAGCAGATAATATATGTCGGAATCGAGAAATTAAACTGGTTAGCGAAACATTTAAGATTGATTTGATACCAGTAGAGTTAGGGAGTTTTGATGTGATAATCGGTATGGACTGGTTGAAAGAAGTGAAAGCGGAGATCGTTTGTTACAAAAATGCAATTCGCATTATACGAGAAAAAGGAAAACCCTTAATGGTGTACGGAGAAAAGGGCAACACGAAGCTACATCTTATTAGTAATTTGAAGGCACAAAAACTAATAAGAAAAGGTTGCTATGCTGTTCTAGCACACGTCGAGAAAGTACAAACTGAAGAAAAGAGCATCAATGATGTTCCCATTGCAAAAGAATTTCCCGATGTATTTCCGAAAGAATTACCGGGATTACCCCCACATCGATCCGTTGAATTTCAAATAGATCTTGTACCAGGAGCTGCACCAATAGCTCGTGCTCCTTACAGACTCGCACCCAGCGAGATGAAAGAACTGCAAAGCCAATTACAAGAACTTTTAGAGCGTGGTTTCATTCGACCAAGCACATCACCGTGGGGAGCTCCTGTTTTGTTTGTCAAGAAGAAAGATGGTACATTCAGGTTGTGTATCGACTACCGAGAGTTGAACAAACTTACCATCAAGAACCGCTACCCACTACCGAGAATTGACGACTTATTTGATCAACTACAAGGCTCGTCTGTTTATTCAAAGATTGACTTACGTTCCGGGTATCATCAAATGCGGGTGAAAGAAGATGATATTCCAAAGACTGCTTTCAGAACACGTTACGGTCATTACGAGTTTATGGTCATGCCGTTTGGTTTAACTAATGCACCAGCTGTGTTCATGGACCTTATGAACCGAGTGTGTGGACCATACCTTGACAAGTTTGTCATTGTTTTCATTGATGACATACTTATTTACTCAAAGAATGACCAAGAACACGGTGAACATTTGAGAAAGGTGTTAGAAGTATTGAGGAAGGAAGAATTGTACGCTAAGTTTTCAAAGTGTGCATTTTGGTTGGAAGAAGTTCAATTCCTCGGTCACATAGTGAACAAAGAAGGTATTAAGGTGGATCCGGCAAAGATAGAAACTGTTGAAAAGTGGGAAACCCCGAAAACTCTGAAACACATACGCCAGTTTTTAGGACTAGCTGGTTACTACAGAAGGTTCATCCAAGACTTTTCCAGAATAGCAAAACCCTTGACTGCATTAACGCATAAAGGGAAGAAATTTGAATGGAATGATGAACAAGAGAAAGCGTTTCAGTTATTGAAGAAAAAGCTAACTACGGCACCTATATTGTCATTGCCTGAAGGGAATGATGATTTTGTGATTTATTGTGATGCATCAAAGCAAGGTCTCGGTTGTGTATTAATGCAACGAACGAAGGTGATTGCTTATGCGTCTAGACAATTGAAGATTCACGAACAAAATTATACGACGCATGATTTGGAATTAGGTGCGGTTGTTTTTGCATTAAAGACTTGGAGGCACTACTTATATGGGGTCAAAAGTATTATATATACCGACCACAAAAGTCTTCAACACATATTTAATCAGAAACAACTGAATATGAGGCAGCGTAGGTGGATTGAATTATTGAATGATTACGACTTTGAGATTCGTTACCACCCGGGGAAGGCAAATGTGGTAGCCGATGCCTTGAGCAGGAAGGACAGAGAACCCATTCGAGTAAAATCTATGAATATAATGATTCATAATAACATTACTACTCAAATAAAGGAGGCGCAACAAGGAGTTTTAAAAGAGGGAAATTTAAAGGATGAAATACCCAAAGGATCGGAGAAGCATCTTAATATTCGGGAAGACGGAACCCGGTATAGGGCTGAAAGGATTTGGGTACCAAAATTTGGAGATATGAGAGAAATGGTACTTAGAGAAGCTCATAAAACCAGATACTCAATACATCCTGGAACGGGGAAGATGTACAAGGATCTCAAGAAACATTTTTGGTGGCCGGGTATGAAAGCTGATGTTGCTAAATACGTAGGAGAATGTTTGACGTGTTCTAAGGTCAAAGCTGAGCATCAGAAACCATCAGGTCTACTTCAACAACCCGAAATCCCGGAATGGAAATGGGAAAACATTACCATGGATTTCATCACTAAATTGCCAAGGACTGCAAGTGGTTTTGATACTATTTGGGTAATAGTTGATCGTCTCACCAAATCAGCACACTTCCTACCAATAAGAGAAGATGACAAGATGGAGAAGTTAGCACGACTGTATTTGAAGGAAGTAGTCTCCAGACATGGAATACCAATCTCTATTATCTCTGATAGGGATGGCAGATTTATTTCAAGATTCTGGCAGACATTACAGCAAGCATTAGGAACTCGTCTAGACATGAGTACTGCCTATCATCCACAAACTGATGGGCAGAGCGAAAGGACGATACAAACGCTTGAAGACATGCTACGAGCATGTGTTATTGATTTCGAAAACAGTTGGGATCGACATCTACCGTTAGCAGAATTTTCCTACAACAACAGCTACCATTCAAGCATTGAGATGGCGCCGTTTGAAGCACTTTATGGTAGAAAGTGCAGGTCTCCGATTTGTTGGAGTGAAGTGGGGGATAGACAGATTACGGGTCCGGAGATTATACAAGAAACTACCGAGAAGATCATCCAAATTCAACAACGGTTGAAAACCGCCCAAAGTCGACAAAAGAGCTACGCTGACATTAAAAGAAAAGATATAGAATTTAAAATTGGAGAGATGGTCATGCTCAAAGTTGCACCTTGGAAAGGCGTTGTTCGATTTGGTAAAAGAGGGAAATTAAATCCAAGGTATATTGGACCATTCAAGATTATTGATCGTGTCGGACCAGTAGCTTACCGACTAGAGTTACCTCAACAACTCGCGGCTGTACATAACACTTTCCACGTCTCGAATTTAAAGAAATGTTTTGCTAAAGAAGATCTCACTATTCCGTTAGATGAAATCCAAATCAACGAAAAACTTCAATTCATCGAAGAACCCGTCGAAATAATGGATCGTGAGGTTAAAAGACTTAAGCAAAACAAGATACCAATTGTTAAGGTTCGATGGAATGCTCGTAGAGGACCCGAGTTCACCTGGGAGCGTGAAGATCAGATGAAGAAGAAATACCCGCATCTATTTCCAGAAGATTCGTCAACACCTTCAACAGCTTAAAATTTCGGGACGAAATTTATTTAACGGGTAGGTACTGTAGTGACCCGAACTTTTCCATGTTTATATATATTAATTGAGATTGATATTTACATGATTAAATGTTTCCAACATGTTAAGCAATCAAACTTTTTAAGACTTGATTAATTGAAATATGTTTCATATAGACAATTGACCACCCAAGTTGATCGGTGATTCACGAACGTTAAAACTTGTAAAAACTATATGATGACATATATATGGATATATATATATATAGTTAACATGATACTATGATAAGAAAACATATCATAAAGTATATTAACAATGAACTACATATGTAAAAACAAGACTACTAACTTAATGATTTTTAAACGAGACATATATGTAACGATTATCGTTGTAAAGACATTTAATGTATATATATCATATTAAGAGATATTCATACATGATAATATCATGATAATATAATAATTTAAAATCTCATTTGATATTATAAACATTGGGTTAACAACATTTAACAAGATCGTTAACCTAAAGGTTTCAAAACAACACTTACATGTAACGACTAACGATGACTTAACGACTCAGTTAAAATGTATATACATGTAGTTTTTTAATATGTATTTATACACTTTTGAAAGACTTCAATACACTTATCAAAATACTTCTACTTAACAAAAATGCTTACAATTACATCCTCGTTCAGTTTCATCAACAATTCTACTCGTATGCACCCGTATTCGTACTCGTACAATACACAGCTTTTAGATGTATGTACTATTGGTATATACACTCCAATGATCAGCTCTTAGCAGCCCATGTGAGTCACCTAACACATGTGGGAACCATCATTTGGCAACTAGCATGAAATATCTCATAAAATTACAAAAATATGAGTAATCATTCATGACTTATTTACATGAAAACAAAATTACATATCCTTTATATCTAATCCATACACCAACGACCAAAAACACCTACAAACACTTTCATTCTTCAATTTTATTCATCTAATTGATCTCTCTCAAGTTCTATCTTCAAGTTCTAAGTGTTCTTCATAAATTCCAAAAGTTCTAGTTTCATAAAATCAAGAATACTTTCAAGTTTGCTAGCTCACTTCCAATCTTGTAAGGTGATCATCCAACCTCAAGAAATCTTTGTTTCTTACAGTAGGTTATCATTCTAATACAAGGTAATAATCATATTCAAACTTTGGTTCAATTTCTATAACTATAACAATCTTATTTCAAGTGATGATCTTACTTGAACTTGTTTTCGTGTCATGATTCTGCTTCAAGAACTTCGAGCCATCCAAGGATCCATTGAAGCTAGATCCATTTTTCTCTTTTCCAGTAGGTTTATCCAAGGAAATTAAGGTAGTAATGATGTTCATAACATCATTCGATTCATACATATAAAGCTATCTTATTCGAAGGTTTAAACTTGTAATCACTAGAACATAGTTTAGTTAATTCTAAACTTGTTCGCAAACAAAAGTTAATCCTTCTAACTTGACTTTTAAAATCAACTAAACACATGTTCTATATCTATATGATATGCTAACTTAATGATTTAAAACCCGGAAACACGAAAAACACCGTAAAACCGGATTTACGCCGTCGTAGTAACACCGCGGGCTGTTTTGGGTTAGTTAATTAAAAACTATGATAAACTTTGATTTAAAAGTTGTTATTCTGAGAAAATGATTTTTATTATGAACATGAAACTATATCCAAAAATTATGGTTAAACTCAAAGTGGAAGTATGTTTTCTAAAATGGTCATCTAGACGTCGTTCTTTCGACTAAAATGACTACCTTTACAAAAACGACTTGTAACTTATTTTTCCGACAATAAACCTATACTTTTTCTGTTTAGATTCATAAAATAGAGTTCAATATGAAACCATAGCAATTTGATTCACTCAAAACGGATTTAAAATGAAGAAGTTATGGGTAAAACAAGATTGGATAATTTTTCTCATTTTAGCTACGTGAAAATTGGTAACAAATCTATTCCAACCATAACTTAATCAACTTGTATTGTATATTATGTAATCTTGAGATACCATAGACACGTATACAATGTTTCGACCTATCATGTCGACACATCTATATATATTTCGGAACAACCATAGACACTCTATATGTGAATGTTGGAGTTTGCTATACAGGGTTGAGGTTGATTCCAAAATATATATAGTTTGAGTTGTGATCAATACTGAGATACGTATACACTGGGTCGTGGATTGATTCAAGATAATATTTATTGATTTATTTCTGTACATCTAACTGTGGACAACTAGTTATAGGTTACTAACGAGGACAGCTGACTTAATAAACTTAAAACATCAAAATATAGTAAAAGTGTTGTAAATATATTTTGAACATACTTTAATATATATGTATATATTGTTATAGGTTCGTGAATCAACAGTGGCCAAGTCTTACTTCCCGACGAAGTAAAAATCTGTGAAAGTGAGTTATAGTCCCACTTTTAAAATCTAATATTTTTGGGATGAGAATACATGCAGGTTTTATAAATGATTTACAAAATAGACACAAGTACGTGAAACTACATTCTATGGTTGAATTATCGAAATCGAATATGCCCCTTTTTATTAAGTCTGGTAATCTAAGAATTAGGGAACAGACACCCTAATTGACGCGAATCCTAAAGATAGATCTATTGGGCCTAACAAACCCCATCCAAAGTACCGGATGCTTTAGTACTTTGAAATTTATATCATATCCGAAGGGTGTCCCGGAATGATGGGGATATTCTTATATATGCATCTTGTTATTGTCGGTTACCAGGTGTTCACCATATGAATGATTTTTATCTCTATGTATGGGATGTGTATTGAAATATGAAATCTTGTGGTCTATTGTTACGATTTGATATATATAGGTTAAACCTATAACTCACCAACATTTTTGTTGACGTTTAAAGCATGTTTATTCTCAGGTGAATATTAAGAGCTTCCGCTGTTGCATACTAAAATAAGGACAAGATTTGGAGTCCATGTTTGTATGATATTGTGTAAAAACTGCATTCAAGAAACTGATTTCGATGTAACATATTTGTATTGTAAACCATTATGTAATGGTCGTGTGTAAACAGGATATTTTAGATTATCATTATTTGATAATCTACGTAAAGCCTTTTAAACCTTTATTTATAAAATAAAGGTTATGGTTTGTTTTAAAAAGGAATGCAGTGTTTGAAAAACGTCTCATATAGAGGTCAAAACCTCGCAACGAAATCAATTAATATGGAACGTTTTTAATCAATAAGAACGGGACATTTCAAAACTACCGTCCGGTTGTAAAGGAAAGCGTTGAACAAGCAACTGTTAAGGCAATGTCCCCTGACATGCTTTTAATTATGGTCTATAACGTGTCGGACGCAATTACTATCCTTGGTAGGAGCAATAGTAAAGCTCACCCTTATAATTTTTCGGTATGGCACAAGGTCCTGTCTTTGACCACTATGCAACCACCGTTCTTACGGTTGACACCCGATTTAGTTCAGGTGACCTAATGAATTCCAGGTGAATTCCTAGGTTTTTACGTTCAATGGTAATGAACGCATTGAAAATAGGGTTTTCAGAAAACAAATCGGTTTGTAATTTTGATCAAAATATTTTCTCGTTCAAGCTCGAGTTTAGATATCATTGAATTCCATGAGTTTGTAATTCTCAATCTTTAAGGTCAATCTCAAGGATTGAGTGATATCAGTCTTAAAAGCTGATTTTTAATCTTTAAGGAGATTATCCTTTCTGGGGATCTGATTCATTAGTCTTATCCAGCTAATTTGCATGGTGCCCCCCCATTGTACGAGATAAATCCTTCTCATGGTTAGGATAAATCTGACCACTTGGCGACCCTGTTTAATGCTGAGGTCCGTGGATTTCCTGCTGATTTTAGTGATGACTTTTCTAGATTTTTCGTCAACCTACAGCTGGTCTGGACGACAACTTTATGACCTAAATCAAGAAGCGCGTGTCTTTTTCGGAAGACTTTACTTCCTTTTAATGATGGAATTGATTCATCGTGTAGATCCATCTCTTCTTTTCTTTCATCGGGTAAAACAGTTTAGTTTAGTCCAAAGCAAAAGTATTTTCAGTTATTTGTTACAGATATATGTGACATATGTTTAAGATAACTTGGTAAATTTTCCCACACTTGGCTTTTATTTTCCTTTTTATCGTCCTCTATTCCATTTTAAATGAATTTTAACATTTTAGTTTGTTTCTCAATTTATGTCCTTTCCGAGGTAACAATAATTTCGGTGTTAAAACCTAGTTTTATCGTTCATAAATATGTATAAACATGATTTTGAGTTCATTTAATTTGAAAATTTTGAAAAATTTTACTAGAATTGGGTAGTTAGTATATAAGACTAGGGCTGTTCTTTTTTTATCAGAGAGCACTAGATTCTAATACAACTACTGCTTTACTAGTATTTTTAATGGTAACCAAGTGTTTAAGATAAAAATTTTAAAATCCGAAAGAATTTAACCCCTCCCTACACTTAAGATCTTGCAATGCCCTCATTTGCAAGAAATCAGTAACAATTTAAATTATTGAGGGTGATTTGTGTGAAAATGATTAAATTTTACCAAAGTTTCCAAATATATTGGCATTTGTTTGCTGAATGATAAATGGTGCACATCATTTGTTCATTCCGTCTTGTTTTTATTTCACATATATTTTGCATCTTGTCGTCAAAATTAGTTGCTTTTGCTGAACTTAATGCCAGTCTTTGAAAATGCGTTGTTTTACCCTGTTGTGTACATAAGATAAACTGCAAACATATATACATATTTTTGAAGTTTGGTATATTACCCCACATTCAAAAATTATTAAAATCTAAGAATAAAAGTTAGATAATTATAAAAATGATTACAATATTAACAAAAGTATTAAACGTATCAATAATTACAAATTACAAAATAAATAAAACTAAGTATACTAGGGATGATACTGGTACCAATAGGGGTTCCAGGCATAACCATAGGTGCTATAGAATGCTTCGGCAGGGTCATACGTAGGATACGGTGGCTGCATCTCTATAGACCAGGAAGGGAAGATGGGTTTCGGTGTAGGAATATAGTTTCTACCTATATGTTGGCAATGAGCTATGATTTGGTTCTGATGAACTTGCCAATCTTCAAATGCTCTCTGTCTAGCATTTTCGTATTCCTGAGAAGCTATAAACCTTTGCATTTCTTGCATCTCATTCCCCCCTCCTACATTACCTTGCTGTTGGTTTCTCTCCACCTGTGGATGTCTACCATGGTATCGTACTGCGGCGTTATTTCGCCTCTTCAAAACTTTCGCACCATGGTATACATTTAAACCTATAGTATCGCGGGGTTCTGGTTCTTCTACTAATAATCCCCCCGACTTATATCCACACCGAGATATTCACCAATCAAAGTAATAAAAATACCACCTCCTATTATGCTATGCGGTCGCATCCCCCGAACCATAGCTGATAAATAATAACCCACACAATACGGTATACTTACAGCGCTTTGTGGGTCTCGAATACACATATGGTAAAACAAATCCTGTTCATTTACTTTTTCCTTGTTCTTACCCCTTTGTGTAATCGAATTAGCTAAAAACCTATGTATCACTCTTAATTCGGCTCTATCTATATCCAAATAAGAGTAATTTCCCCCTTTGAAACGGTGATGGCTTGTCATTTGACTCCACACACCGTGTGTATCAAAATTTTCATCTATCTTTCTACCGTTTAGTATCAATCCTCTACAATCGGCAGACGCTAACTCCTCAGGCGTATATATACGTAAAGCCTGAGCCATGTCTAGTAAAGACATGTGGCGCATCGAACCGCCTAACAAAAATCTAATAAAAGAACGATCGGTTAAACTAGCTACCCGATCATTCAACTCTATACTACATAACAATTCTTCACACCATACTTTATATACAGGTCTACGCATGGTGAATAAACGTACCCAGTCATTAAAAGAAGAATTACCATACCTCTGTACAAGTAATTCCCTAATTGGCCCGGCCAATTCTACAGCTTCTAAGGGTCCCCATTCTATGACCCTCGGTACCTCAACAACCTTAGAATGAAGAGTATGCAAACCCCTTTGATATTTTGGATAATCTATCCAAAGTCTGTCAAATCTCAGGTTCGGGTGCAACTCTTCCAAGTGCATATCGGAAAAGGTCATGACTGGATGAGGTATATCCTGCTTGTAGTAGTTATCCACCTTCTGTTGTTCCAAATTCTCAGCAGGAGCATTGCGGGCTTGGGATGAAGATTCACCCATTTCATTCTGCAAAACACATCAAACACAATTTTTGTGCATCCAAATATGCATTAGTGTCAGCAAAATCATCAATCAAAATAATTACAATGACATTATCAATTTATATTAAACTTAAGCTTATTTTCATATTTTCATCAAATCTACACTTTTTCAAATAAGCATATACGAAAATGTTCGCCCAGTTCATAAGCATTCAACTCAAATAACATGTCAAAATAATCATTACTAGCAATTAAACAAGTTTCAAATGGCATTATCTTTCAAAAATCAAGTTCATGAATTTTTAGACTTGAAAAAGTCCACTTTAATTCTCAAAATCATGTTTAGGCTCAAAGTTTGGATCATTTAACTACCTAGACATGTTACACTACTCAATTTAGCAACAATTCATGACAAAAATCGGCCATAACCTGTTTATATCAAAAAGCCCCAAATTTGCTCAAGAACACAAACCCTAGATTATTCAAAATTTGAAGTTTAAGGCTTCAAATCATGTTAAACAGCATCAATCTAGGTTATACAAGCATAATACATAAACAATTTAAGCCTAATTACACTAAAAAGCATCAAAATCAAATTGGAAAAAAAATGACTCAAGAACACCAAATTTCGGATTAAATGGTGTTTAGGTGTAGAAATTTACCGTTTTTCTTGAGTAATTCTTAGATAGCATCCTTCTCAACATGATTTTAGTAAAAGATTTGGTGATTAACGGTTAAAAATTGTGATTTTGGGGTTTTTTTCGGGTTTTTTTCGTGGGTTTTCGCAGGTGTTTTTTTTGTTTGTGGTGTGTGAAACTGAGCTGTTGCAGCTCTTTATTTTTTTTCTGTAATCCGACTCCTCCGCGAGTCGCGGCGAATTGCACTTCAAACTCCGCGACTCGCGGAGTTTTTTTTTTTTTTTTTTTTTTTTTTTTTTTTTATAATCATTAACTTTTGAAACAATTAAGTACTTAATTTTAAAATTTTGTTTCCCTTGTTATTTAGGACGAGGTCGTTTCGGATCGATGTCCTAGTCCGTCCCTCGACAAAATTTTAAAATTTGTCTTTTTGTAGCGATTGTTTTAAAAGCTAAGATTTTTAGGGTTTTTTTTAATGTTTTTGGCATACTTTAATTCAATGAGATTAAAAATAATGATAATAAAAGTTCTCGTCCCTCTCTCGGGTAAAGCAATTTCGGTTCAAAGACCTAGTCTTCAACTTACGACGAATTTTAAAAATCATATTCTTAACTTAATGAGATAAAGTAAATTTTTGTTTTTAAATTCACACAACTTAAATATAAAATTCAAAATTATTATTAAAAATTCACACCAAACTTAAAATTTGAAATGCATAAAATTAAAAATTCATATTTTAAAAATTAAAAGTTCACACCAAACTTAATTTAAAAATTCATATTATAAATTCATACCAAACTTATATTAATTTTTCAAATATTTACAATTTTAAAAATATTGTTTTTCCAAAGTTTACAATATTAATTTAAGATTTATATATTAATTTTAAAAACATGGTAAAAATAAAATTAACAATCTTTTTGTCTTTTTATCCCACTTTAATCAATCAAATATTATCAAAAATATGCGCCCCTCTTTTCGGTAAAGTAATTTCGGTTCCAAGACCTAATTTAACTCATGACGAATTTTTGAAATATTTTGGGTTGATTGATTAAAGATATTTATACCTTAAGAATAAACGTTAAATTTCGCAGTGATGTAATAAATTTTTGAATGATATCAATAATTTCGGTCGCCAAACCTAATTTTATTCAATACCAATTTAATACTTTTTAGCGAACAAATTAGCGTTTATTATCAAAAGGTTAAAAATAAAAATAAAAATAAAAACTGTACAGACATACCTGTGAAATAGATTTCTTAGTTATATGATCTATCCCATTCATAAGATAGTCGGTTTAATTGGTTTTCCATGGCTACATAGGCGTAACCTCGAGCATTCAGTGTCTTTTCTTCTAAACATATGAACGGTCCGTCTCTGCATAAAGTAACAAATTCGGTATTTGAATAGGTTTGATTATTTGAACATTTACCTCCATGTGACCATTTTCCGCATTTGTGACATCTTTCTAGGTGTCGTGCTCTTCTTTTTGCTGCGGATTTTGATTTTCCTTTACCAAATTGTAACTTATTATCTTCGCATCTGGATTCTTTTCTAACTCCGTCCATTCTTTCTCTGATTACTGATACTATTTCACTAAGTAGTATGTCATTATTACGTTTAGTGATCAAAGCGTGTAGCATTAGACCATGGTTTAGTTCACAGGCAGTCTTCATTTCGTAAAAACCTAAAAAAAATAAAAATTCAGAATGGGGGGAGAAGACTAGTTCTTTAGGGTCTGCTAGGGAAAGACCATTCGGGTTCCATTTTCGAGAACTACACGAAAACAGACAATCTAACTCTAACAGAAATACATATTATCCTTTAAAGACTTGATTCTCCCCACACTTAGTTAGCCGTGGTGTCGAAATTGTGATTAACTTCGTTGTCGACTTCCATCGGACCATGTATGTAATGTTTAACTCTGTGACCATTAACTTTAAATTCAATCCCTTTTGAATTTATTAATTCTATCGTTCCGTATGGGAAAACTCTTTTGACTATGAATGGTCCAGACCATCTTGATTTCAATTTTCCAGGAAATAGCTTGAATCGTGAATTGAAAAGAAGAACTCTGTCTCCTTCTTTAAATTCTTTTGAACTTCTGATTCTTTTATCATGCCATTTCTTCGTTCTTTCTTTATAGATTAATGAATTTTCGTATGCTTCATGTCTTAATTCTTCTAATTCGTTTAGTTGACTTAATCGTAGACGTCCGGCTTCATGTAAATCAAGATTACATGTCTTCAAAGCCCAAAATGCTTTGTGTTCAATTTCTACTGGAAGATGACATGCTTTTCCATAAACAAGTCTAAAAGGTGTGGTTCCAATTGGAGTTTTGTAGGCTGTTCTAAAAGCCCAGAGTGCATCCTCCAATTTAATGGACCATTCCTTCTGATTTGATCCTACGGTTTTCTCTAGAATACGTTTTAAAGCTCGGTTGGTATTTTCAACTTGTCCACTTGTTTGTGGATGATATGTGGTGGAGATTTTATGAGTTACTCCATATCTTTTAAGAACTTTCTCAAGTTGATTATTACAGAAATGAGTACCCCGATCACTTATTAAAGCTTTCGGTGTTCCAAACCTTGCAAAAAGACGTTTTAAAAAGTTGACTACAACTCGTGCATCGTTAGTTGGGAGAGCTTGTGCTTCCGCCCATTTAGATACATAATCAATGGCTACGAGTATATATAGATTTTTATGAGATTTTGGAAATGGACCCATAAAGTCAATACCCCAAATGTCAAATACTTCACATACTTGGATGACATTTTGTGGCATTTCATCACGTTGACTTATTTTTCCGGCCCTTTGACATGCATCACAGGATTTGCAAAGAAAGTGTGCGTCTTTGTAAATTGTAGGCCAATAGAATCCAGCATCATAAACTTTTCTTGCTGTTAGTTGAGGCCCATAATGCCCTCCTGTTGGTCCTGTGTGACAATGGTTTAATATTTTACTAGCTTCATCTCCAAATACACATCGGCGTATTATTCCATCGGGACAACTTTTAAACAGATGTGGATCTTCCCAGAAATAGTGTTTTATATCACTGAAGAATTTCTTTCGTCTTTGGTACGATAATCCTTTTTCAAGGAATCCACAAACTAAGTAGTTTGCATAGTCTGCAAACCATGGGATTTCTTTATAATCTATCTTCAATAGATATTCATCGGGAAAGTTATCTTGAATGACCGATTCATTAAGAATTTCTAAATCGGGATTTTCAAGACGAGAAAGATGATCGGCGGCGAGATTTTCTGCTCCTCTTTTATCTCGGATTTCAATATCAAACTCTTGTAAGAGTAAGATCCAACGGATTAATCTTGGTTTAGCATCTTGTTTTGAAAATAAGTATCTAAGAGCAGAATGGTCGGTATAGACCACCGTTTTTGCTAGAACGAGATATGAACGAAATTTGTCAAATGCAAAGACAATAGCAATGAGTTCTTTTTCAGTAGTTGTATAGTTCGTTTGTGCTCCTTGTAACGTCTTACTAGCATAATATATAGGTTGAAATCGTTTTTCAATCCTTTGTCCTAAAACGGCTCCCATTGCAAAATCACTTGCATCGCACATTAGTTCAAATGGTAGATTCCAATTTGGTGTTATCATGATCGGTGCATTAGTGAGTTTCTCTTTAAGAATATTAAAAGATTTGATACACTCATCTAAAAAGATGAATGGAGCATCCTTTTCTAGGAGTTTATTCATAGGAGTGGCAATTTTAGAAAAATCTTTTATGAAACGTCGGTAAAAACCGGCATGCCCTAGAAAACTCCTAACTCCTCTAACATTGGTGGGATGTGGAAGTTTAGCAATTACATCTACTTTAGCTCTATCCACTTCAATTCCTTCTTTTGAAATTTTATGTCCAAGAACGATGCCTTCTTTAACCATGAAATGGCATTTCTCCCAATTAAGTACTAGATTTGATTTTTCGCATCTAATTAGCATTCGTTCCAGATTAACTAGACATGATTTAAATGTATCACCGAAGACTGAAAAGTCATCCATGAATACTTCCATGCATTCTTCTATCATGTCGTGAAAAATCGCCATCATACACCTTTGAAAGGTTGCAGGGGCGTTACAAAGTCCAAATGGCATGCGTTTGTAAGCAAAAGTACCATAAGGGCACGTGAATGTGGTTTTCTCTTGATCTTCGGGTGCTATTGGAATTTGAAAATATCCGGAAAATCCATCTAGAAAACAATAGTAACTATTTCCGGCTAATCTTTCCAACATTTGATCTATGAAAGGTAAGGGAAAGTGATCTTTTCTGGTGGCGTCATTTAATTTTCTATAATCAATACATACACGCCATCCTGTTACAGTCCTAGTAGGAATAAGCTCATTTTTCTCATTTGTGATGACAGTCATGCCACCCTTCTTAGGCACGCATTGAACTGGGCTTACCCATGGACTATCAGAAATTGGATATATCAAACCTGCATCTAGCAGTTTAATAATCTCTTTCTTAACTACATCTTGCATATTAGGATTTAGTCTTCGTTGGCGTTGCACATACGTTTTATGACCTTCTTCCATAAAGATTTTATGTGTGCAATACGAAGGACTTATTCCTTTAATATCATGAATCTTCCATGCAATGGCTGGTTTATGAGCTTTAAGCACAGAAATGAGTTGTGATTTCTCATTTTCAGTAAGAGAAGACGATATTATTACAGGTAATTCAGATTCACCATGTAAATAAGCGTATTCCAAATGGTTTGGAAGTGGCTTTAACTCTAATTTCGGAGGTTCTTCTATCGATGATTTGTATCGATATCTGTCTTCTTCTTTTAGCATTTGAATTTCTTCTGTTGTTGGTTCATATCCATTAGCTATAAGTGTAGCTAACATTTTAGCTTCATCAATTGGTTCATTACCTTCTCCTAAAGAACATTCTCCTGTTCCTTGTAATTCTGGAAATTCTTCTAATAATTCTGCATGTGCATCTATAGTTTGAATATAATAACATGTATCATCTGCAGATTGTGGTTGTTGCATTGCTCTATCAACTGAAAAGGTAACACTCTCATCCTCTATACTTAGGGTCAGTTTCTTACCGAACACGTCTATCATTGCTTTAGCCGTGTTTAAGAATGGTCTTCCTAATATGAGAGGAACTTGAGAATCTTCTTCCATGTCCAGAACAACAAAATCTACTGGAAATACTAAAGTACCCACTTTAACTAGCATGTTCTCCATTATCCCTCTATTATATTTTATTGATCTATCAGCTAGTTGTATGCTTATTCTGGTTGGTTTCAATTCTCCAAGGTCTAGTTTAGTGTATAGTGAATACGGCATTAGATTTATACTAGCACCTAAGTCTGCCAATGCTTCTATTGAACTAAGACTACCCAGAAAACATGGAATTGTGAAACTTCCTGGATCAGATAGTTTTTCTGGTATCTTATTCAACAGCACTGCTGAACAATTAGCATTCATAGTAACAGCCGAGAGTTCTTCCATTTTCTTTCTATTTGAAATTAGATCTTTCAAGAATTTAGCATATCTAGGCATTCCTGAAATCACATCAATGAAAGGAAGATTTACATTTATCTGTTTAAACATATCCAAGAATTTGGATTGCTCGGCTTCAAGTTTCTCTTTCTTCATTTTACTCGGGTAAGGAAGTGGTGGTTGGTATGGTTTAACATAAGGTTTATCCTTAACTATGTTATCTTCATTAACCTTTTCAACTACCGGTTCTTTTTCCTTATCTTGATCAGGTTGTGGTTCTTGTGGAGTAGGAATGGCTTCATCAGAAGTTACAGGTATTTTGGGTGGTTTAAGTGTTGTACCATCTCTTGTGGTAATGGCTTTAGCTGTTTCATTTCGGGGGTTAGCATTTGTATCACTAGGTAGACTTCCCGGTTTTCTTTCACCTATTAACCTTGCTAGGTTGCTTACTTCTTGTTCCAGATTTTGAATAGAAGCTTGTTGATTTCTAAATGCTTGAGCATTTTGTTCATTGGTTTGTTTCTGAGATGTGAAAAACTGCGTTTGAGTTTCAACTAGCTTCGTCATCATATCTTCTAAATTCGGCTTTTTATCATCGGTTTGTTGTGGTGGTTTGTTTTGAAAATTAGGTCTTTGCTGATTATAAGTATTATTGGATACTTGTTGATTGCTAGGACCTTGTTGGTTGTTGTATGGAATATTTCGGTTATAATTCTGGTTTTGATTGTAAATCGGTCTTGGCGGTTGATAATTATTCTGATAATTATTTCTAGGCCTTTGGTTTATGTATGAAATATTCTCTCTTTGTTCCATTGTTAATTCAATACTGAGACAATCTTTTGTCAAATGTGGTCCTCCACACTGCTCACAACTAATTCGTATTGAGTGAATATCCTTAGTCATCTTTTCCATTCGTCTTTCCACAGCATCTATCTTTGCGGAAATGGAATCTAAGTCATGGCTAGAATCGGCTCTAGCTGCTTTAGATGATCTAACGATGTCTTTTTCTTGGTGCCACTCATGTGAGTGGGAAGCAGTATTATCAATAATTTTGTAAGCATCAGTTTCGGTTTTCTTCATAATAGAACCACCAGCTGCTATATCTATGTTTTTTCTTGTAGTGATGTCGCATCCTTGGTAGAATATTTGTACTATTTGACAGGTGTCTAAACCATGTTGCGGACATCCTCTTAACAATTTTCCATATCTTGTCCATGCCTCATATAGAGTTTCATTTGGTTTCTGTGTAAATGTAACAATTTCTGCTTGAAGTCTTACGGCTTTAGATGCACGAAAGAATTGTTTTAGAAATTTGTCAACTAAAACGTCCCATGTATCGATCGCCCCTTCAGGTAACGATTCCAATCAATCTTTGGCTTCTCCCTTTAAAGTCCAGGGAAATAACATGAGATATATCTGTTCATCCTCCACTTCTCGGATTTTAAATAGTGTGCAGATCCTATTAAAGGTACGTAGATGTTCATTTGGATCTTCCTTCGGCGCACCACTAAATTGGCATTGATTAGTCACCATGTGTAGAATTTGTCCTTTGATTTCATAATCTGGCGCATTAATGTCTGGATGTGTAATTGCGTGACCTTGGCCAGTGCGTTTAGCTCTCATTCGGTCTTCCATACTTAAAGGTTCCAGATTCTCCATAATTGAATTTGTTGAATCGGTATCACTAGATGATTCTGATTTAATGGTTCGTTCCTCAACAATCTCTGTTTGAATGATTGGTGGCTCCGGAGGAAAGTTTAATGGTTCAGGATCTACGAACCGTTCCTGAATATTCTCCGGATTCTCAATTGTGAGGTCGGGTTCAAAAAATGGATTATCGGAAATTTGAACTGAAGTACTTGGTCTACTGGATGACGATTCTAAAGAAAAATCAACGGCGGTTATATTTGCTAAATGTCTTGATCTAGTTACAGGTGGTGAACGTACAAAAGGTGGTGAACGTCTTGCTCGGTGCATTCACTGAATATCCTATTAATTTTAAAAAGGAAAGAAAAATTATAATAAGTTATCCAATAAATAGACTTTTCTGATTTTGCCCACGTTTCGAATAGCCAAAAGATGCAGCAGAGGGGCAGGATTCGTTTGGTCTCAATATAATTGAGGACTGTTTGGCTCCAATAACCCGGTCCACGTACAAATCCAACTATTACTACGAACCAGAAAATTTTGCTGTCTATTAATTTAACCACTTAAAATAAATTTTCGTAATTTTAAGAAATTTAGATAAGAAGTAGAATAAAAATCTATGTCCTAAAACTAGAATAGCGAGAAATAAGAAAGAAAAAGAGTTTGTCGGAAAAAGGTTGAAAAAGAAAAATGGTTGAAAAAAATAAAAGGTGACGGAAAAATAAAAGAAACTTATAAAAACTTAAAAATACTTGACTAACCTAACCTTATTACTACAACTAACTTAAAATTATAATCGCAAATTGAAATTACTAATTGGAATGATAATTGATACATAGGTAAAAGTTGTCTAAAAATATTAAAGCTTACAAGGAAAACTAAATCCCAAATGGAAATAACTTAAAAAGAAACTAAAACTTAAAAAGGCATCGCAAAATTCTAAAGCACCTAAATCTTAGTCTAAAGAAAAAGCACTTAAGGAATTCTACGGCAAAGCCTAAAAATCTAGGAGTAAAAATGACTATGGCAAAAACTAAGTTTAAAATTAAATATGAGCGAAAAATACAAATATTACGCTACAACGATTAAAAAGGGACAAAATATAAAAATATATACAAAAAGTTGTAAAAAGTACAATTTTTATAAAAATATTATTTTTATATTATTTATTTAATAAAACTACTAATTTTACAAATTAATTAAATTAATTAAACTAAAAATAAAAATTAATTAAAAAGTAAAAGTTAAAATAAAACTAATAATAATAATAATAATTATTAGGGTTAAATAATAATAATAATTAATAATTATCCGTAATTAATGCTGAATTAGGGTTTTGTCGCCTGTCAGAAAATCTTCGCGAGTCGCGGTATTTATTGTATCAAACCCCGCGAGGGGGTTCAGAAATTCAACTCTGGAGCAGTTTTAATTTACGCGTTTTTTTTTTCTGTTTTAATATAAATGAAAGATATTTAAATAAAACTTATATTTTTATAAACTAAAAGAAACTTATAAAACTTTTTAACAAACTCTTAAAAATATATAAATTTTTGTTTTTCTTTTTATATTTTCGAATATTCAAAACGTATTTTTACAAAAGCGAATTTTAATAAAAGTAAATAAAAAATCTTTTTTTTATATTAGCGTTGCGCTTCCGGCTTTTAAGATGATCCCCGACAGCGGCGCCAAAAATACTTGATGTGCAGCGGGGTGTATATAAAATAGTTATTAATTTTAGCAGGAAATACTATTAAATACGATACAATTTTACACAAGATATTTATTTATTTATTGAATGGATATACTTAAACCTTGCTACAACACTTATAGACAGTGTACCTAATCGTACAGTAGTGTAGTTTTTAGTAAGTCCGGTTCGTTCCACAGGGAATCTTTTTTTAAACAAAGCTCAACGCTATATAAAAATACAAACATATATATAAGTAATATTATTATTATAAAGGGGGGTTTTTACCGTTTAATGACCGGTTTGTCGATTTTAAAACTTTAGTCGCAGTTAAAACCTAATGTAAAATATTAAATAAATAAAAGACTTAATTTAAAGCGTAAAATAAATAACGATAATGAAATTGCAATAAAAGTGCGATAAAATAAAATTGTGATAATTAAAAAGTACGATAATTAAAAGTGCGATTAAATAACAATAAATAAAAGTGCGATAATTAGAAGTGCAATTAAATATAAGATAAAGGAAATTAAATATGAAATAAAAGAATTATGCTTATTTAAACTTCCGTAATCATGATATTTGACGTGTTGATTTTAGTTTTATGCCCATGGGTTAATTGTCCTTTGTCCTGGATTATTTAATATGTCCGTCTGGTTTTTGTCCATAACAGTCCATCAGTCATAAATATAAAATGCGAGTGTCCTCGTCAAATTTTCCTTATACCCGAAGTTAAATATTCCAACTAATTGGGGATTCGAATTGTAACAAGGTTTTAATACTTTGTTTAATGAATACACCAGGTTATCGACTGCGTGTAAACCAAGGTTTTACTACTTTGTTAACAATTACACCAATTACCCTTGAATGTAATTCACCCCTGTTTCAACAAGTTTATTAACTATTAATCCATTTCCGTGTCCGGTTAAATGAACGATTATTCGTACATATAAATACCCCGCCCATCGTGTCCGATTGAGTGTATATGGTAATTTATAGGGACGCCCAATTGTAAATCTTTATATTAACATTAACAAACTATCATTTAGTTAAACAAATATAAAGCCCATTAATAGCTCATAGTCTAATTTCCACAAGTGTCGTTCTTTTGTCCAAACCCCAATTATGGGACAAAGCCCAATTACCCAATTTTAGTAATTAGCCCAACATCATGATTACTTCGTTTTAAATAAGCATAATAATAACTTAGCTACGAGACATTAATGTAAAAAGGTTGAACATAACTTACAATGATTAAAAATAGCGTAGCGTTACACGGACAGAATTTCGACTTACACCCTTACAGTATTCGCTAACATACCCTTATTATTAGAATTATAATTAAAATTAAAATATAAATTATAAATATATATATATAATTTACGTATGAGAAGAAGAAGAAAAAGATGATGAAAATGATCAGATTTCGGTTTGCTTTATAGGGAGTTTCAAAACTGGGGGCTCCGCGACTCGCGGCCATTTTGGCCTTCAAACTCCGCGAGTCGCGGAGTTTGCTTTTACAGCTCAGAGGAGTTTGGCTCTTTGTTTACCGACGGTTTATAATATATATATAATATATATATAAATAATATAATTAATTATATATTATATTATATTTATATACATAGTTAACTTGTAATTTTTAGTCCGTTGCGTCGAGCGTTAAGAGTTGACTCTGGTCCCGGTTCCGGATTTTCGAACGTCCTTGCGTACAATTTAATATCTTGTACTTTGCGTTTTGAATCTTGTACTCTTGTAATTTCGAGACGTTTCTTATCAATAATTGGAACCTCTTTGATTGTCTTTTGTACTTTTGAGCTTTTTGGTCGTTTGTGTCTTCAATTCGTCGAATCTGTCTTTTGTCTTCACCTTTTATTATTTAAACGAATATCACTTGTAAATAGAACAATTGCAACTAAAAGCTTGTCTTTCTTGAGGAATAATGCTATGAAATATATGTTCGTTTTTAGCATTATCAGTAATATCAGGCTTAAAAGCTAATTTTTGATCTTTTAAGGAGATTATCCTTTCTGGGGATCTGATTCATTAGTCTTATCCAGCTAATTTGCATGGTGCCCCCCCATTGTACGAGATAAATCCTTCTCATGGTTAGGATAAATCTGACCACTTGGCGACCCTGTTTAATGCTGAGGTCCGTGGATTTCCTGCTGATTTTAGTGATGACTTTTCTAGATTTTTCGTCAACCTACAGCTGGTCTGGACAACAACTTCATGACCTAAATCAAGAAGCGCGTTTCTTTTTCGGAAGACTTTACTTCCTTTTAATGATGGAATTGATTCATCGTGTGGATCCATCTTTCTTACAGTAAATCAGATAAAACTTTTTAGTTTAGTACAAAGCAAAAGTATTTTCAGTTATTTGTACAAAAATATGTGATATATGTTTTGAATAACTTGGTAAATTTTCCCACACTTGGCTTTTTTTTTTTCTTTTTATCGTCCTCTATTCCATTTTAAATGAATTTTAACATTTTGGTTTGTTTCTCAATTTATGTCCTTTCAGAGGTAACAATAATTTCGGTGTTAAAACCTAGTTTTATCGTTCATAAATATGTATAAACATGATTTTGAGTTCATTTAATTGAAAATTTATTAAAAATTTTACTAGAATTGGGTAGTCAGTATATAAGACTAGGGCTGTTCTTTATTATCAGAGAGCACTAGATTCTAATACAACTACTGCTTTACTAGTATTTTTAATGGTAAACCAGTGTTTAAGATAAAAATTTTAAAATCCGAAAGAATTTAACCCCTTCCCACACTTAAGATCTTGCAATGCCCTCATTTGCAAGAAATCAGTAACAATTTAAATTATTGAGGGTGATTTGTGTGAAAATGATTAAATTTTTACCAATGTTTCCAAATATATTGGCGTTTGTTTGCTGAATGATAAATGGTGCACATCATTTGTTCATTCCGTCTTGTTGTTATTTCACATATATTTTGCATCTTGTCGTCAAAATTAGTTGCTTTTGCTGAACTTAATGCCAGTCTTTGAAAATGCGTTGTTTTACCCTGTTGTTACATAAGATAAACTGCAAACATATATACATATTTTTGAAGTTTGGTATATTACCCCACATTCAAAAATTATTAAAATCTAAGAATAAAAGTTAGACAATTATAAAAACTATTACAATATTAACATAAGTATTAAACGTATCAATCATTACAAATTACAAAATAAAAAAAAATAAGTAGACTAGGGATGATACTTGTACCAATAGGGGTTCCATGCATAACCATAGGTGCTATAAAATGCTTCGGCAGGGTTATACGTAGGATACGGTGGTTACATCTCTATAGACCAGGGAGGGAATATGGGTACGGTGGGCGGAATATAGTTTCTACCTATATGTCGGCAATGAGCTATGATTTGGTTTTGATGAACTTGCCAATCTTCAAATGCTCTCTGTCTAGCATTTTCGTACTCCTGTGAAGCTATAAACCTTTGCATTTCTTGCATCTCATTTCCCCCTCCTACATTACCTTGCTGTTGGTTTCTCTCAACCTGTGGATGTCTACCATGGTATTGTACTGCGGCGTTATTTCGCCTCTTCAAAACTTTCGCACCATGGTATACATTTAAACCTATAGTATCGCGGGGTTCTGGTTCTTCGACTAATAATCCCCCCCGACTTATATCCACATCGAGATATTCAGCAATCAAAGTAATAAAAATACCACCTCCTATTATGCTATGCGGTCTCATCCCCCTAACCATAGCTAATAAATAATAACCCACACAATACGGTATACTTACAGCGCTTTGTGGGTCTCGAATACACATATGGTAAAACAAATCCTGTTCATTTACCTTTTCCTTGTTCTTACCTCTTTGTGTAATTGAATTAGCTAAAAACCTATGAATTACTCTTAATTCAGCTCTATCTATATCCAAATAAGAGTAATTTCCCCCTTTGAATCGGTGATGGCTTGTCATTTGACTCCATACACCGTGTGTATCAAAATTTTCATCTATCTTTCTACCATTTAGTATCAACCCTCTATAATCGGCAGATGCTAACTCCTCAGGCGTATATATACGTAAAGCCTGAGCCATGTCTAGTAAAGACATGTGGCGCATCGAACCTCCTAACAAAAATCTAATAAAAGATCGATCGGTTAAACTAGCTACCCGATCATTTAATTCTATACCACATAACAATTCTTCACACCATACTTTATATACAGGTCTACGCATGGTGAATAAACATACCCAGTCATTAAAAGTAGAATTACCATACCTCTGTACAAGTAATTCCCTAATTGGCCCGGCCAATTCTACAGCTTCTAAGGGTCCCCATTCTATGACCCTAGGTACCTCAACAACTTTAGAATGAAGAGTATGCAAACCCCTTTGGTATTTTGGATAATCTATCCAAAGTCTGTCAAATCTCAGGTTCGGGTGCAACTCTTCCAAGTGCATATCAGAAAATGTCATGACCGGATGAGGTATATCTTGCTTGTAGTAGTTATCCACCTCCTGTTGTTCCGCATTCTCAGCAGGAGCATTGCGAGCTTGGGATGAAGATTCACCCCTTTCAGTCTGCAAAACACATCAAACACAATTTTTGTGCATCCAAATATGCATTAGTGTCAGCAAAATCATCAATCAAAATAATTACAATGATATGATCAATTTATATCACACTTAAGCTCATTTTCACATTTTTATCAAATCTACACTTTTTCAAATAAGCATATACGAAAATGTTCGCCAAGTTCATAAGCATTCAACTCAAATAATATGTCAAAATAATCATTACTAGCAATTAAACAAGTTTCAAATGACATTATCTCTCAAAAATCAAGTTCATGAATTTTAGACTTGAAAAAGTCCACTTTAATTCTCAAAATCATGTTTAGGCTCAAAGTTTGGATCATTTAACTACCTAAACATGTTACACTACTTAATTTAGCAACAATTCATGACAAAAATCGGCCATAACCTGTTTATATCAAAAAGCCCCAAATTTGCTCAAGAACACAAACCCTAGATTACTCAAAATTTGAAGTTTAAGGCTTCTAATCATGTTAAACAGCATCAATCTAGGTTATACAGGCATAATACATAAACAATTTAAGCCTAATTACACTAAAAAGCATCAAAATCAAATTGGGGAAAAAATTGCTCAAGAACACTAATTTTCGGATTAAATGGTGTTTAGGTGTAGAAATTTACCGTTTTTCTTGAGTAATTCCTAGATAGCATCCTTCTCAACATGATTTTAGTAAAATATTTGATGATTAACGGTTAAAAATTGTGATTTTGGGGTTTTTTTTTCATGTATTTTCGAGGGTTTTCGCAGCTGTTCTTCGCAGTATGTTTTTGTGGGGTGTGGTTTGAGCTGTTCGTTCAGCTTTATTTTTTTTTCTGTAAATTGGTCCCTCCGCGAGTCGCGGAGTTTGGTATTTTTTTTTATAACTTATACTAATTAAAACAATTAAGTAATTAATTTTAAAATTTTGTTTCCCTTGTTATTTAGGACGAGGTCGTTTCGGATCGATGTCCTAGTCCGTCCCTCGACAAAATTTTAAAATTTGTCTTTTTGTAGCGATTGTTTTAAAAGCTAAGATTTTTGGGTTTTTTTAATGTTTTTGGCATACTTTAATTCAATAAGATTAAAAATAATGATAATAAAAGTTCTCGTCCCTCCCTTGGGTAAAGCAATTTCGGTTCAAAGACCTAGTCTTCAACTTACGACGAATTTTAAAAATCATATTTTTAACTTAATGAGATAAAGTAAATTTTTGTTTTTAAATTCACACAATTTAAATATAAAATTCAAAATTAATATTAAAAATTCACACCAAACTTAATTTAAAAATTCATATTATAAATTCACACCAAACTTATATTAATTTTTTCAAATATTTACAATTTTAAATATATTGATTTTACAAAGTTTACAATATTAATTTAAGATTTAAATATTAATTTTAAAAACATGGTAAAAATAAAATTAAAAATCTTTTTGGCTTTTTATCCCACTTTAATCAATCAAATATTATCAAAAATATGCGCCCCTCTTTTCGGTAAAGTAATTTCGGTTCCAAGACCTAATTTAACTCATGACGAATTTTTGAAATATTTTGGGTTGGTTGATTAAAGATATTTATACCTTAAGAATAAACGTTAAATTTCGCAGTGATGTAATAAATGTTTGAATGATATCAATAATTTCGGTCGCCAAACCTAATTTTATTCAATACCAATTTAATACTTTATAGCGAACAAATTAGCGTTTATTATCAAAAGGTTAAAAATAAAAACTGTACAGACATACCTGTGAAATAGATTTCTTAATTATATGATCTATCCCATTCATAAGATAGTCAGTTTAATTGGTTTTCCATAGCTACATATGCGTAACCTCGAGCATTCAGTGTCTTTTCTTCTAAACATATGAACGGTCCGTCTCTGCATAAAGTAACAAATTCGGTGTTTGAATAGGTTTGATTATTTGAACATTTACCTCCATGTGACCATTTTCCGCATTTGTGACATCTTTCTAGGTGTCGTGCTCTTCTTTTCGCTGCGGATTTTGATTTTCCTTTACCAAATTGTAACTTATTATCTTCGCATCTGGATTCTTTTCTAACTCCGTCCATTCTTTCTCTGATTACTGATACTATTTCACTCGGTAGTGTGTCATTATTACGTTTAGTGATCAAAGCGTGTAGCATTAGACCATGGTTTAGTTCACAGGCAGTCTTCATTTTGTAAAAACCTAAAAAAATAAAAATTCAGAATGGGGGGAGAAGACTAGTTCTTTAGGGTCTGCTAGGGAAAGACCATTCGGATTCCATTTTCGAGAACTACACGAAAACAGACAATCTAACTCTAACAGAAATACATATTATCCTTTAAAGACTTGATTCTCCCCACACTTAGTTAGCTGTGGTGTCGAAATTGTGATTAACTTCGTTGTCAACTTCCATCGGACCATGTATGCAATGTTTAACTCTGTGACCATTAACTTTAAATTCAATCCCATTTGAATTTATTAATTCTATCGTTCCGTATGGGAAAACTATTTTAACTATGAATGGTCCAGACCATCTTGATTTCAATTTTCCAGGAAATAGCTTGAATCGTGAATTGAAAAGAAGAACTCTGTCTCCTTCCTTAAATTCTTTTGAACTTCTGATTCTTTTATCATGCCATTTCTTCGTTCTTTCCTTATAGATTAACGAATTATCGTATGCTTCATGTCTTAATTCTTCTAATTTGTTTAGTTGACTTAATCGTAGACGTCCGGCTTCATGTAAATCAAGATTACATGTCTTCAAAGCCCAAAATGCTTTGTGTTCAATTTCTACTGGAAGATGACATGCTTTTCCATAAACAAGTCTAAAAGGTGTGGTTCCAATTGGAGTTTTGTAGGCTGTTCTAAAAGCCCAGAGTGCATCCTCCAATTTAATGGACCATTCCTTCGGATTTGATCCTACGGTTTTCTCTAGAATACGTTTTAAATCTCGGTTGGTATTTTCAACTTGTCCACTTGTTTGTGGATGATATGCGGTGGAGATTTTATGAGTTACTCCATATCTTTTAAGAACTTTCTCAAGTTGATTATTACAGAAATGAGTACCCCGATCACTTATTAAAGCTTTCGGTGTTCCAAACCTTGCAAAAAGATGTTTTAAAAAGTTGACTACAACTCGTGCATCGTTAGTTGGGAGAGCTTGTGCTTTCGCCCATTTAGATACATAATCAATGGCTACGAGTATATATAGATTATTATGAGATTTTGGAAATGGACCCATAAAGTCAATACCCCAAATGTCAAATACTTCACATACTTGTATGACATTTTGTGGCATTTCATCACGTTGACTTATTTTTCCGGCCCTTTGACAAGCATCACAGGATTTGCAAAGAAGGTGTGCGTCTTTGTAAATTGTAGGCCAATAGAATCCAGCATCATAAACTTTTCTTGCTGTTAGTTGAGGCCCATAATACCCTCCTGTTGGTCCTGTGTGACAATGGTTTAATATTTTACTAGCTTCATCTCCAAATACACATCGGCGTATTATTCCATCTGGACAACTTTTAAACAGATGTGGATCTTCCCAAAAATAGTGTTTTATATCACTGAAGAATTTCTTTCGTCTTTGGTACGATAATCCTTTTTCAAGGAATCCACAAACTAAGTAGTTTGCATAGTCTGCAAACCATGGAATTTCTTTATAATCTATCTTCAATAGATATTCGTCAGGAAAGTTGTCTTGTATGGCCGATTCATTTAGAACTTCTAATTCGGGATTTTCAAGACGAGAAAGATGATCAGCGGCGAGATTTTCTGCTCCTCTTTTATCTCGGATTTCAATATCAAACTCTTGTAAGAGTAAGATCCAACGGATTAATCTTGGTTTAGCATCTTGTTTTGAAAATAGGTATCTAAGAGCAGAATGGTCGGTATAGACCACCGTTTTTGCTAGAACGAGATATGATCAAAATTTGTCAAAAGCAAAAACAATAGCAAGGAGTTCTTTTTCAGTAGTTGTATAGTTCGTTTGTGCTCCTTGTAACGTCTTACTAGCATAATATATAGGTTGAAATCGTTTTTCAATCCTTTGTCCTAAAACGGCTCCCATTGCAAAATCACTTGCATCGCACATTAGTTCAAATGGTAGATTCCAATTTGGTGTTATCATGATCGGCGCATTAGTGAGTTTTTCTTTAAGAATATTAAAAGATTTGATACACTCATCTGAAAAGATGAATGGAGCATCTTTTTCTAGGAGTTTATTCATAGGAGTGACAATTTTAGAAAAATCTTTTATGAAACGTCGGTAAAAACCGGCATGCCCTAGAAAACTCCTAACTCCTCTAACATTTGTGGGATGTGGAAGTTTAGCAATTACATCTACTTTAGCTCTATCCACTTCAATTCCTTCTTTTGAAATTTTATGACCAAGAACGATGCCTTCTTTAACCATGAAATGGCATTTCTCCCAATTAAGAACTAGATTTGATTGTTCGTATCTAATAAGCATTCGTTCCAGATTAACTAGACATGATTCAAATGTATCACCGAAGACTGAAAAGTCATCCATGAAAACTTCCATGCATTCTTCTATCATGTCGTGAAAAATCGCCATCATACACCTTTGAAAGGTTGCTGGGGCGTTGCAAAGTCCAAATGGCATGCGTTTGTAAGCAAAAGTACCATAAGGGCACGTGAATGTGGTTTTCTCTTGGTCCTCGGGTGCTATTGGAATTTGAAAATATCCGGAAAATCCATCTAGAAAACAATAGTAACTATTTTCGGCTAATCTTTCCAACATTTGATCTATGAAAGGTAAGGGAAAGTGATCTTTTCTGGTGGCGTCATTTAATTTTCTATAATCAATACACACACGCCATCCGGTTACAGTCCTAGTAGGAATAAGCTCATTTTTCTCATTTGTAATGACAGTCATGCCACCCTTCTTAGGCACGCATTGAACTGGGCTTACCCATGGACTATCAGAGATTGGATAAATTAAACCTGCATCTAGCAGTTTAATAATCTCTTTCTTAACTACATCTTGCATATTAGGATTTAGTCTTTGTTGGCGTTGCACATACGTTTTATGACCTTCTTCCATAAGGATTTTATGTGTGCAATACGAAGGACTTATTCCTTTAATATCATGAATCTTCCATGCAATGGCTGGTTTATGAGCTTTCAACACAGAAATGAGTTGTGATTTCTCATTTTCAGTAAGAGAAGACGATATTATTACAGGTAATTCAGATTCACCATGTAAATAAGCGTATTCCAAATGGTTTGGAAGTGGCTTTAACTCTAATTTCGGAGGTTCTTCTATTGATGATTTGTATCGATATCTGTCTTCTTCTTTTAGCATTTGAATTTCTTCTGTTGTTGGTTCATATCCATTAGCTATAAGTGTAGCTAACATTTCAGCTTCATCAATTGGTTCATTACCTTCTCCTAAAGAACATTCTCCTGTTCCTTGTAATTCTGGAAATTCTTCTAATAATTCTGCATGTGCATCTATAGTTTGAATATAATAACATGTATCATCTGCAGATTGCGATTGTTGCATTGCTCTATCAACTGAAAATGTAACACTCTCATCCTCTATACTTAGGGTCAATTTCTTACCGAACACGTCTATCATTGCTTTAGCCGTGTTTAAGAATGGTCTTCCTAATATGAGAGGAACTTGAGAATCTTCTTCCATGTCCAAAACAACAAAATCTACTGGAAATACTAAAGTACCAACTTTAACTAGCATGTTCTCCATTATCCCTCTAGGATATTTTATCGATCTATCGGCTAGTTGTATGCTTATTCTGGTTGGTTTCAATTCTCCAAGGTCTAGTTTAGCGTATAGTGAATACGGCATTAGATTTATACTAGCACCTAAATCTACCAATGCTTCTATTGAACTAAGACTACCCAGAAAACATGGAATTGTGAAACTTCCAAGATCGGATAGTTTTTCTGGTATCTTATTCAACAGTACTGCTGAACAATTAGCATTCATGGTAACAACCGAGAGTTCTTCCATTTTCTTTCTATTTGAGATTAGATCTTTCAAGAATTTAGCATATCTAGGCATTCCTGAAATCACATCAATGAAAGGAAGATTTACATTTATCTGTTTAAACATATCCAAGAATTTGGATTGCTCGGCTTCAAGTTTCTCTTTCTTCATTTTACTCGGGTAAGGAAGTGGTGGTTGGTATGGTTTGACATAAGGTTTAGCCTTAGCTGTGTTATCTTCATTAACCTTTTCAACTACCGGTTCTTTTTCCTTATCTTGATTAGGTTGTAGTTCTTGTGGAGTAGGAATAGCTTCATCAGAAGTTACAGGTATTTCAGGTGGTTTAAGTGTTGTACCACTTCTTGTGGTAATGGCTTTAGCTGTTTCATTCCGGGGGTTAGCATTTGTATCACTAGGTAGACTTCCCGGTTTTCTTTCACCTATTAACCTTGCTAGGTTACTTACTTCTTGTTCCAGATTTTAAATAGAAGCTTGTTGATTTCTAAATGCTTGAGCATTTTGTTCATTGGTTTGTTTCTGAGATGTGAAAAACTGCGTTTGAGTTTCAACTAGCTTCGTCATCATATCTTATAAATTCGGCTTTTTATCATCGGTTTGTTGTGGTGGTTTGTTTTGAAAATTAGGTCTTTGCTGATTGTAAGTATTATTGGATACTTGTTGATTGCTAGGACCTTGTTGGTTGTTGTATGGAATATTTCTGTTATAATTCTGGTTTTGATTGTAAATCGGTCTTGTCGGTTAATAATTATTCTGATAATTATTTCCAGGCCTTTGATTTATGTATGAAATATTCTCTCTTTGTTCCATTGTTAATTCAATACTGAGACAATCTTTTGTCAAATGTGGTCCTCCACACTGCTCACAACTAATTCGTATTGAGTGAATATCTTTAGTCATCTTTTCCATTCGTCTCTCCACAGCATCTATTTTTGCGGAAATGGAATCTAAGTCATGGCTAGAATCGGCTCTAGCTGCTTTAGACGATCTAACGATATCTTTTTCTTGGTACCACTCGTGTGAGTGGGAAGCAGTGTTATCAATAATTTTGTAAGCATCAGTTTCGGTTTTCTTCATAATAGAACCACCAGCTGCTATATCTATGTCTTTCCTTGTAGTGATGTCGCATCCTTGGTAGAATATTTGTACTATTTGACAGGTGTCTAAACCATGTTGCGGACATCCTCTTAATAACTTTCCATATCTTGTCCACGCCTCATATAGAGTTTCATTTGGCTTCTGTGTAAACGTAACAATTTCTGCTTGAAGTCTTACGACTTTAGATGCCGGAAAGAATTGTTTAAGAAATTTGTCAACTAAAACGTCCCATGTATCAATCGCCCCTTCAGGTAACGATTCCAACCAATCTTTGGCTTCTCCCTTTAAAGTCCAGGGAAATAACATGAGATATATCTGTTCATCCTCAACTTCTCGGATTTTAAATAATGTGCAGATCCTATTAAAGGTACGTAGATGTTCATTTGGATCTTCCTTCGGCGCACCACTAAATTGGCATTGATTAGTCACCATGTGTAGAATTTGTCCTTTGATTTCATAATCTGGCGCATTAATGTCTGGATGAGTAATTGCGTGACCTTGGCCAGTGCGTTTAGCTCTCATTCGGTCTTCCATACTTAAAGGTTCCAGATTTTCCATAATTGAATTTGTTGAATCGGAATCACTAGAGGATTCTGATTTAATGGTTCGTTCCTCAACAATCTCTATTTGAATGATTGGTGGTTCCGAAGGAAAGTTTAGTGGTTCAGGATCTACGAATCGTTCCTGAATATTCTCCGGATTATCAATTGTGAGGTCGGGTTCAAAAAATGGATTATCGGAAATTTGAACTGAAGTACTTGGTCGACTGGATGATGATTCTAAAGAAAAATCAACGGCGGTAATATTTGCTAAATGTCTTGATCTAGTTACAGGTGGTGAACGTACAAAAGGTGGTGAATGTCTTGCTCGGTGCATTCACTGAATATCCTATTAGTTTTTAAAAGGAAAGAAAAATTATAATAAGTTATCCAATCAATAGACTTTTCTGATTTTGCCCACGTTTCGAATAGCCAAAAGATGCAGCAGAGGGGCAGGATTCGTTTGGTCTCAATATAATTGAGGACTGTTTGGCTCCAATAACCCGGTCCACGTACAAATCCAACTATTACTACGAACCAGAAAATTTTGATGTCTATCAATTTAACCACTTAAAATAAATTTTCGTAATTTTAAGAAATTTAGATAAGAAGTAGAGAAAATTCTAAGTCCTAAAAACTAGAATAGCGAGAAATAAGAAAGAAAAAGAGTTCGTCGAAAAAAGATCGAAAAAGAAAAATGGTTGAAAAATAAAAGGTGACGGAAAAATAAAAGAAACTTATAAAACTTAAAAATAATTTACTAACCTAACCTTATTACTACAACTAACTTAAAATTATAATCGCAAATTGAGATTAGTAATTGGAATGATAATTGATACATAGGTAAAAGGTGTCTAAAAATATTAAAGCTTACAGGAAAAACTAAATCCCAAATGGAAATAACTTAAAAAGAAACTAAAACTTAAAAAGGCGTCGCAAAATTCTAAAGCACCTAAATCTTAGTCTAAAGAAAAAGCACTTAAGGAATTCTACGGCAAAGCCTAAAAATCTAGAAGTAAAAATAACTATGGCAAAAACTAAGTTTAAAACTAAATATGAGCTAAAAATACAAATATTACGTTAAAACAATTAAAAATGGATAAAATATAAAAATATACAAAAAGTTGTAAAAAGTACAATTTTTATAAAAATATTATTTTTATATTATTTATTTTATAAAACTATTAATTTTACAATTTAATTAAACTAATTTAACTAAATAAAACAAATTAAATAAAAAGTAAAACTTAAAATAAAACTAATAATAATAATAATAATAATAATTAGGGTTAAATAATAATAATAATAATTAATTACCCGTAATTAATGCTGAATTAGGGTTCTGTCGTGTGTCAGAGTCTCTCCGCGAGTTGCGGTAGTCCAAGAAGAAAACTCCGCGAGTTGCGGGGTTCAGAATTCAACTCAGGTACAGTTTTGAATTTTACGCGTTTTTTTTTATTATTTCTAATTTTCTGTTTTTATATAAATAAAAGATATTTAAATAAAACTTATATTTTTATAAACTAAAATAAAAATAAAGAAACTTATAAAACTTTTAACAAACTCTTAAAAATATATAAATTTTTGTTTTTCTTTTTATATTTTCGAATATTTAAAACGTACTTTTATAAAAACGAATTTTAATAAAAGTAAACTAAAAATCTTTTTTTTTTATATATTAGCGTTGCGCTTCCGGTGTTTAAGAGAGTTCCCCGGCAGCGGCGCCAAAAATAACTTGATGTGTGCAGCGGGGTATACGAAATAGCTTATATTTTTACAGGAAATACTATTAAATACGATACAATTTTACACAAGATATTTATTTATTTAGAGAATGGATATACTTAAACCTTGCTACAACACTTATAGGCAGTGTACCTAATCGTACAGTAGTGTAGTTTTTAGTAAGTCCGGTTCGTTCCACAGGGAATCTTTTTAAACAAAGCTTAACGCTATATTAGTTTACTTTTATAAAAATACAAATATATATATATAAGTAATATTATTATTATAAAGGGGGGTTTTTACCGTTTAATGACCGGTTTGTCGATTTTAAAACTTTAGTCACAGTTAAAACCAAATGTAAAATATTAAAAATAAATATAAGACTTAAATTAAAGCGTAAAGTAAATTGCGAATAATAAAAATGCGATAAAATAAACTTGCGATAATTAAAAAGTACGATAATTAAAAGTGCAATTAAATACAATAACAATAAAAATGCGATAATTAGAAGTGCAATTAAATATAAAATAAAGGAAATTAAAGATGAAATAAAAGAATTATGCTTATTTAAACTTCCGTAATCATGATGTTTGACGTGTTGATTTTAGTTTTATGCTCATGGGTTAATTGTCCTTTGTCCTGGATTATTTAATATGTCCATACAGATTTATCCATAATAGTCCATCAGTCATAAATATAAAGAGCGAAAGCCTTCGTCAAATTATTCTTATTCCCGAAGTCAAATATTCCAACTAATTGGGGATTCGAATTGTAACAAGGTTTTAATACTTTGTTTAATGAATACACCAGATTATCGACTGCGTGTAAACCAAGGTTTTACTACTTTGTTAACAATTACACCAATTACCCTTGAATGTAATTCACCCCTGTTTCAACAAGTCTATTAACTATTAATCCAGTTCCGTATCCGGTAAAATGAATAATTATTGGTATTTATAGATATTCCGCCCACCGTACCCAGTCAAGCGTATGTGGTTATATATAAATACGTCGAATTATAAGTTTGTATATTAAATTAACAAGGTATTGTTTAGTTAATATAAAACCCATTAATAGCCCATAGTCTAATTTCCACAAGTGTCGTTCTTTTATCCAAACCCAAATTATGGTACAAAGCCCAATTACCCAATTTTAGTAATTAGCCCAACATCATGATTACTTCAGATTAAATAAGCATAATAATAACTTAGCTACGAGACATTAAATTAAAAAGGTTGAACATAACTTACAATGATTAAAAATAGCGTAGCGTTACACGGACAGAATTTCGACTTACACCCTTACAACATTCGCTAACATACCCTTATTATTAAGATTAAAATTAAAATTAAAATTAAAATATAAATTATATATATATATTTTACGTATATAGATAGAGAGAATGATATATGATGGATGAAAAATGCTCAGAATTCGGTTGCTTTTATAGGGAGTTTCAAACTTTGGGGCTCCGCGACTCGTGGCCCTTTTGGCCTTCAAACTCCGCGAGTCGCGGAGTTTGCTTTTACAGCTCACACAAGTTTGGCTCTTTGTTTACCGACGGTTTTATAAATAAATATAATATATTAAATAATTATAAGAATTATTTAAATATTATATTATATTTATGTGCATAGTTGACTTTTATATTTTAGTCCGTTGCGTCGAGCGTTGAGAGTTGACTCTGGTCCCGGTTCCGGATTTTCGAACGTCCTTGCGTATAATTTAATATCTTGTACTTTGCGTTTTGAATCTTGTACTCTTGTAATTTTGAGACGTTTCTTATCAATAATTGGAACCTCTTTGAGTGTATTTTGTACTTTTGAGCTTTTTGGTCGTTTGCCTCTTCAATTCGTCGAATCAGTCTTTTGTCTTCACCTTTTATTATTTAAACGAATATCACTTGTAAATAGAACAATTGCAACTAAAAGCTTGTCTTTCTTGAGGAATAATGCTATGAAATATATGTTCGTTTTTAGCATTATCAATATACATATATATTTTCATAAAGACTGTAATAAAATTCTTTTGTACAAAATATTAATTGTGAAATTTTTTTAACGGGTAGGTAATACCCGAGATATATATATATATATATATATATATATATATATATATATATATATTCACAATTAATATGTTACATTCTTCGAATCTGATTAAGCAAATTATCAACTATACTTCCTACATTCACAATAATATACATTCCTTTATAGAAATCAAAACAACCATACTCATTCAAACCCAATTGCATATTCTGATTTTGAAACCTCAGAATTCAATTCGAGATATAACCGGTATCATCACTTTTAGATTCCTACATCTTTCAAAGCTATACTTTAACTTCAAAACTGTGTTAGAACATCAAATGTATATTAACAATTACAATCTGTGTTCAAACCCTTCGAAAATTTCTGAAGACACTTCAAATAATGAGCAATTGAGATGATGATCCAACCACATATTACCCATAGTTATGTACTTAAAAAGCTCTTGAAACCAAAGTCATAATTCAACACATATCTGTGTCAAATCCTTTGGCATTTATTAGCAAAAAATGACTTTTCAATTTCTTTCCAAAGTAGTCAGTTTTGTCACAGCTCCAGCAAGTCAACTTCGACTCTTAATTCGACGCAACCTTATTATAACCCTGATATATATATGCGTGCTCTTTTATTGTTACTGGGGAACCTTTCATGTTCTACCACATTAGCAATAAACTTATTCACAACTTCACTGATCTTTGACCTTCCGGAGAATCATTATATTTACCGAAACCCCATCATTTACTCATTCGCATCTTGTAACAAGAATTGTCATACGAATCATCGGGAATTAACAATCAGTATTTTAAAATCTCACAGCATGTCTACGCAACAGTTATATGTGTATATATAACGTCTATTTTCTGGACTTAATTTGAATGTGAAGTTTCTGGAAAACACTCTGAACCGTGAACTAGTTCTCGAAATGTTGATGAAGCAGCAAAAACTATAAACAACTTTAACAGTAAAAGTTTGATGATAATGAAAAGTGTGCTGGCAAAGCGCAGAAAAAGAAAAGTTTTGGAACTGGAAAACGGATTGAGCAAAGTATTAAGGAGGCTGTGGACAAATCACAAAGGCTGAACCTGCCTTCAAAGAATCCAAATGATTCAATATCTGCTAAAGTCATTAACGAATACCTTGCTCCAGACTCTAAACCCTTGCGAAAAATATTCTTCATCATCCTCTGATATTAGAAATTCTAAGATATCATCGTATCTTTAATTATAAACATCCTTCATATTTCTGAAGATATTTCCATAATTATTCTTATCTGAAATCATTTATTTCTTCGCACTATTTGTGTTACATCATAAAAGAAACTATTTTAGTTTCTAAATTTTGAAACCTTCAAGTTTAAATTATGAATGTTTTTGAAGTAGTGTTGGTAACTGAGACATGAGTTAGTATAATATAATGACACTTGATCAACGTGATTATATTACAGTAATTCATGCTGAGTTTCTAAAATGGAACATGATGATTCACAGATCATAATGTCATCATGTGCCATGTTACACGACTCTTGTATTCTATTTAACCTCTAAAATATCAAGAAAATATTTCTTGATGATTCGGTCTTTTCCGAGGTATTCTAGTAATTTAACAAATCAAAATCGTGCCATTACCATTTCTTTCCTAGAACATTAACAATATTCATTCCAAAATTTATATATGCGAATTCTGGACCATTACAAGAGATGCCTAATCGCAAGAAGAAGAAATGAAGGGACAAAGCTCCGAAATAGAAATTGGAGTATAAATCGCAGCAAATAGGAGGAGTATTAACTATGAATGACAATGATAATAGAAGACAGAAGTAGGGACATTGAAATATAAGGGGAGATATAAAACCCGATAACAACGCATAAATTACAAACCGTGAATATCAATGTTTATCGCAACATAAAGACACGGGAGAATTAAAAGCACTACAACCCCAAGAGCAAAGTAGAAGTAAGCAGATTCCTCTGGTGGAAGTTGGAAAAGGAGAATGATTGTTGCGATAGTAAGGATAAGAACAAAGATCATAACTGGATTAAGCATTTTCACAATCTTTTGAATTTGAGAATTAAGTATAGGAATGGTAAAAGTGACAAACCGGAAGAAGTTAATTTATAGTGAAATATTTTATAGAGAAATCAAGGCAGATCTCCGCATTTAATTAGAGAGATCCTAATTTCCTTATTCGTCGAAGAATCAAATCTTTTAGATTTAGAAAATTTTCTTTAAATCCCTTGAATTCCGGAATTCAACCAAGACAACGTCAAAAGTTAAGACAAAACTTCAGTTCTCATTTCATTCCTTTTAGGATAGCTTCACTCGTACTCTTCAAGTAATCGAATCGTTTTATCTATATTACTCAATAGTGATAAAACTCTATATACCAACTCATATTCTTCATAAAAACATTTTTATGATTAGCCATGACGACCACGATCAAATTTCGGGATAAAATTTCTTTAACGGGTGGTACTGTGACGACCCGGAAATTTCCGAACAAATTTAAACTTTATCTTTATATCATTCCGACACGATAAGCAAAGTTTGTTAAGTTGAATCTCAAGGATTTTAAACTATGTTCATACATTCATTTAACCTCGACCAAATTCCAATGATTCACGAACTATTAATTGAACGTAAATGATTATATATGAATATGTGTATATCTTATAACTTGAAAACGTTAGCAAAGTATTAAGTATAAATACTTTACTTAATAGTATTTAGTTTCATATATTTATCGATGGAATTTAAAGATAATATTAAATGATTGATTTAACAGTTACCTTGAATTATGATTACGAGTCTCTGTTAAGAGGTCCACTTTGATTTAGAAAACCATTCCTTTTTAACGGTATCCGGAATATTTGGTAAAAGTGATTTACAAAAAGTGTCATTAACAATAGTTAGTTAAAAGTTAGTAATCATTTCCGTTTAAATTTCAAAAGTGTACTTTACTTTGATTAACTTGTGTCCCTTGATAAATCAACTATTTAGTTTTCATATTAAAAACATTATTTGGTAAAATAACTACTATTATTTAAAACGAGTTATATTATATAAAACGAACTTTGAAATGTAATTAGTTTTGAAAGACTAAATATTATATCATTAGATAAATATTTCAAACATATATATTATGTACAAATTTACAATTCTAAATAAAAAAATATATATATATTTTAACTTAGTCATAAAATGTCATGATTTAAAATAATATATTTTGATAAACAACGAGTCACTGATTTATAGAAGCAAATGACCACAACCCTCAAATCTATAAGTTACATTTCTTACGATAAGATTCATCAATGTTTAAGTCTAATTATTGTTAAAGGTACTTATCGCGTAACGTAAAATGCCAGTTTTCTTATCGTACAAAAAGTCGTTCGAAAAACCGAAAGTGGGACATGAGTCGAGTGACAACGTGCGAGTCTATGGAACTAAAATTACAAGTTAACTATGCACGTAAATATTATATAATATATAATTAATTAATATATATATATATATATATATATATATATATATATATATATATATATATATATATATATATATATATATATATATATATATATATATATATAAATCATTAGCAGCCCATGTAAAAATGAGCTGTAAGTCACGAGTAATGAGCTATAAAGCTCGAACTTAATTGCAAGTTGATTTCACAAATCCATTTTTTTCTATATTACTCCTATCTATATTACTACGTAGCATAATTATTTTATAAATTATTAATAATAATAATAATAATAATAATAATAATAATAATAATAATAATAATTATTATTATTATTATTATTATTATTATTATTATTATTATTATTATTATTAATCGTATTATTATTATTATTATTATTAGTAGTAGTAGTAGTAGTAGTATTACTATTATACATAAAATACTACGACGAAGTCATGAGCGAATTATTTCAAAACGGGTTTTTCGAGAGGGATAGAGCTAAGGAAATTATGGGTTATTGCTATGGAGGTTATGAGTAATGTTCATGGGTATGTTCGTGAGGTCAACCTAGTGTTTATCGTCTCCGTTGTATCTACGTACCTTTCCTGCAATATTGAATCTCAATATTGATACGTAAGCACTTATAATTTAAATTTTACATATTATTAGTGTATCCCTGACTAGTGCTCGAGTATTTAGGAGTATGCATGCTTGTATTTTTAATATTGTCCTTAGATAGGTTATGTTGAATCTTGAATTAGTTACACCTGGGGTTGAGATAAGATATAAGATATGCATGTCTTTGGAAAGCTAGCGAAAAATTAAGAATTTTTCATTTAGATATCGAATGGTTTCGATGAACAGATTAAAAGTTATAGTCAATTAAAATTTTGTATTATTATTAAAAATGATTATTATTATCGTCGTTATTAGCGTCGTTCTAATTTTTATCTAATAATTATTATTATTATTATTATTATTATTATTATTATTATTATTATTATTATTATTATTATTATTATTATTATTATTATTAATTATTATTATTATTATTATTATTATTATTATTATTATTATTATTATTATTATTATTATTATTATTATCATTATCAATAAAAAGTATTATCATTAAAAATTGTTAGTTTAGTTATTATTACTATCGTATTTTCGTTAAAGTTATAATTAGTATTAGTATTATTATTATCATTAAAATAGTTATTAGTATTATCATCATAATATTTATTATCATTATTAAAACTAATATTAGTAACACCTAATTATTATGATTACTATTAGTACCATTAATATGAACGCGATATAAAAGACGATTAAAAGCTATTAAACGAATCGATTAGGAAATAATGAGTATGACTGTCATGATCAAATTAAGATATCGTAAAATACGGATTTAAATAAAATTATTGTTTTTCATTATTTTTATCACTAATATTATTAAAAATATTTTTAATATTAAAACTACTTTTTTACAAAATTATTATTTTAATAGGAATATCATTGTTAATATAAAAATTTCATTTATTTTTATTATTAAGAATTATCATTTTATCATAATACAAATTTTTCGTAAATATAAATATTGTTATTATTATTAGTAGAATAATAATAATTATTATTACAAAATAATACAAGTTTTACTTACTATTATTATTATCGATATTATTTTATCAAATAAATATGTAATACAAAGATATTTTTCTAAGTGTAATATAATTACATTAATACTACCTATCATATTATTTTTATGATATTAAATGAACCTTATAAATTTTATTACTTAAGATATATAAAAGTATATTTTTATTATAATAAATGAATTATATTATTTACTCTAATAAAATCTTTTAAAAATATTTAAAAATATAAAACGACGATATTTAAACTATATAATAATCATGTATAAATTTGGAAATCATTTTGAGTCAAATTAACTTTTGTTGACTTTTGCATATTAGTCTCGAGCATTAGGATTGTGGTACACTATGACTTGACCTAATTTGTTAGACAAATATTGACCAACATATAAATATATATAATTAATTTAGGTTCGTGAATCCAAGGCCAACCTTGCACTTGTTCAATGACGTTATATGTATTTTTACTACGAAATACAGTATGGTGAGTTTCATTTGCCTTCTTACCCTTTATATTTTTGGGCTGAGAATACATGCGCAATTTTTATAACTGTTTTACGAAATAGACACAAGTAATTGAAACTACATTATATGGTTGAATGATCGAAGCCGAATATGCCCCTTTTTAGCTTGGTAGCCTAAGAATTTGGGAACAGACCCCCAAATTGACGCGAATCCTAAAGATAGATCTATCGGGCCCAACAAACCCCATTCTGGAATTTGGAATGCTTTAGTACTTTGAAATTATCATGTCCGATGGGTGTCTCGGAATGATGGTGATATTCTATATGCATCTTGTTAAGGTCGGTTACCAGGTGTTCAATCCATATGAATGATTTTTGTCTCTATGCATGGGACGTATATTTATGAGAAATGAAAATGAAAATCTTGTGGTCTATTAAAATGATGAAAATGATCAATTATGATAAACTAATGAACTCACCAACCTTTTGGTTGATACTTTAAAGCATGTTTATTCTCAGGTGTTAAAGAAATCTTCCGCTGTGCATTTACTCATTTTAAAGATATTACTTGGAGTCATTCATGGCATATTTCAAAAGACGTTGCATTCAAGTCGTTGAGTTCAGTAAAGATTATGATTAAGTAAATGACAGATTAGATCATTTATAGATGGATATTATGAAATGGTATACATGCCTGTCAACTTTCGATGTAATGAAAGTTTGTCTTTAAAACGAATGCAATGTTTGTAAAATGTATCATATAGAGGTCAAATACCTCGCGATGTAATCATATGTTATTGTATTCATTCTTATGGATTAGGACGGGTCTTTACAGTTGGAACGGCGCTCCACCCTTTGGAGCGGCGTTCCGATAGCCTCTGATGCGTTTTTCAACTTTTTTAAAGGGTTTAAATGAGGGGTATTATAGTCCTTTCGCATATGGACGGTTTGGGGACCTCAAAACTGATCCAAAACCTTATCCTAACTCATTTCTTTTCCTTCTCCTTCACACTCACACTTATCAAACCCTAGAGAGAGAGGGAGAGATTTCTAGAGAGAGATTTGGGGTTTTGGGGAAGAAGAAGCTTGAATCGATCAAAAGCTCGAGTGTTAAGGTTGTTCACCCCGTTCCTAGCTACGTTTTGGTTGTTGTGGTAAGTTCTAACTCCGAATTTCATTGTTTTATTTGATATTCAAGTTAGGGTTTGAACTTGGTTGTTGAGAAACCCATTTAAACTCTTGAAGTAAGTTTATTGTTGCTAGTAATCGGGTTTATTGTTGTTGTTGGTGGGTTTTGGGTTGGAAACTGACTTGGCCATGATTAACACTTGTAAATTGGGTATAATCACTAGTGTTAGTGATTATGGAAGTGTTGGAACCCATTTGGGGGTATTTGGTTGACAAATTTTGAAATGGGTCAACATTAGGGTTTATGTGTCAATTTGCGCAAGATAAGTGTTTAACACTTATGATTGGGTTCAATTGGCGTATTAGGACCATTTTTACTTGTGTTAGTGATTATTGGTTAGTTTGGGCGCGGTTTGTGCTTGGAAGTGCAGTTGGTCGAAATTGCACTGAGTGTCAATTTGGGTTGGTTTGTAAATCCACCCTAATTGTGTTGCTTGTATTGTGATAATGGAATAGGTACATTCCATTGGCGAGTTGCGGATTATTTCGGTTGCATCCATTAAGACGACAATGTGAGTGTCAATATACTATGTGCATATGTATGTGTAGGATGGGTGCGGGTTGGGTGAAGTGAACCTCAGCTTTAGAGCTCACTTCACATATAGGTGGATTTGATGGACTTGTGTAATAGGTCCAATTAGCACGGTTGTGCATTTTGGTTGACCACCTTTGGCGAGGTGCACACTTTGTGTGTATGTTATCACATGGGCTTGTGATTTGGAAACCCCAATATGGCGTGGGGTTGGCATTTCGAGTTGCGGATGAGTAACCCCGAAGATATGGATTTTTGTAATCCCGAGACTGTAGGTTTGATTTGGGAAGTGAATCACGTGTGGTGCGGATTCACGATGATGCGTGTAGATTCGGTCATCTTATTGAGGTAGTGGTCACGTGTGGTGCGGATGCACTAAGGCTCGTGTAGTTTCAGCCAACCTTGATGTTGTTATGGTATTGAAGATAGTAGTCGCGTGTGGTGTGGATTTACTAAGGCTCGTGTAGTTTCGGTTAATCTTTATTTCGGTACTTGGTATTTGGCTTTCGGTATTGGGTTAAGGGGTTAACCTTGGGCGGTTTACGCATTATATATATATATATATATATATATATATATATATATATATATATATATATATATATATATATATATATATATATATATATGTTGTCGTATCGTTGTGATGTAGCTAACCCTCCGGGTGTAGCTTGATGGCGTTGATCTTATCATTGTTGGTGTACTTACATTGTTGATATATTAGCTTGTTGTATAGTGATCGTACGGTATGCTTAGATTAGCTTGCATTTATGCTTGGATGCTCCGGTATGTGCTATTATTTGTTATTGTGTGGCGTATCCATTTTATGCATATATATGTATGTAGTATATTCTCACTCACTAAGCGTTAGCTTACCCTCTCGTTGACTTTATTTTTATAGGTTCGCATGATGGCTGCAAGGGTAAGTACCGGGACTAGTGAGCTAGCTTGTGATGCTTAGAAGACTTGCTTTTGGTTTGATTAGGATTCGGTAGCGTATCCCCAATGGCCATGCTAGGTCTTTATTTTGTGTCAAACTAATATGGTTGAAAACTTGTGTTTTACAATTCGATGGTTAAACGGGTCAATGTGGGCCCGGAGACGTAAAACGTGATTTGTTGTAAAAACATGCTTAGAATACTTAACTTAATGTTGTATAATGATCGGTTAAATTTAAAAGTGTTGTGAAGCGTGTTTTACGAACGAGCATAAAAAGGAAGTGGACATGCCACTTTGGAGCGGCGCGCCCCTATATGGAGCGGCGCTCCATATGTCTGAAACTAGTATTTAATAAAAAAAAAAGATTTTAAGTGTTTTCAGTTGGATAACGGGTTGAGTCTTTACAAGTGGTATCAGAGCATGGTCTAAGGGATTTAAGTGACTTGAGATAGGTGCCTAGACTTAGACTTTTGTGTGTGCTTATTTGTTGCTGGACTTGTAGGAGCACGGGTTGGAATGGGAATTTGGTTAGTGCCTTAGTTTGTGGGTGGACTAACGTTTATATTAATATGCGGATATTATTAATATATTATTGAGTTGTGTTGTGTTTATGTTTGCGTTTGCGAACATCATCGAGCAAGATAGTCGTCATACTAACGAGTTGAGACAGCGTGTGTACGTAATAATGACTAGATACCATTGTTACGAGTACAAATCGTGTCTAACAAGTGATGTACGATGGATATTGAGCAAGATGGGGCGGTGTTGTGCGTGTATATTTCTATGCGTTCGTGGTTTAATCGTTTTACATTCCTTAGAATGAAGACAGAATATGAATACGGAATGGACGGGCCTACTCATGAAGGGGAGAATGAGTTAACGGTAAGGGTTGATGCTGCGATCTAACACTATGTCTCGGGTTTGGCGAATGAAGTTAGACAAGTAGTCAAGGAGTCAATCGACGGGCGAGTAACCGAAATGGTCCGAGACTAAGTGACTAAAGTCGTAAGGGAAGAGTTTGAGAAGAGGTTTTCTAAACCTCAAGGTAGTGATGATGAAGAAGTACTTGCAAGGTTAGAGTCACATGGTGCTCCTGGTAAGAGGGCGCGAAGTACGCCCGAAGGCGTCGGGAATGTGAAGAAGAGGAGTAAGAGAGGTTACTTGCCTACGTATTTTAAGTGTGGAGAACGAGGTCATTTGGCACGAGATTGTACAGTTGTACCTTCAGGCATGATCAGGTGCTTTAATTGTCGGAAGGAGGGACACCGAAATTCGGAGTGTTCTGAATCATTTGACGATCGGGTTAAGAGGTTAGAGTGCGACTACATGATGGGTAGTGGAGCACGGAAGTCCAACGATGCTGCATCGGGTACTTTTAGTGCGATATTGTTTGTTGTTCGTTTGTAATAACATGCGGTGTGTATGTAAGTCCTAGCTAAACTTTATTCTTCGTTGGAGATAATTCGTAGCGGGAGGACGGTTTACGTTTATGGTTCCGGGTTGCACTCAGTAGAGTGTATAAGTGGTGTGTTGTGCCTTGACTCTATTGTACGAATCTCTGGGTGCTTCGACACTTGGTTGGTATCGGGTCATTAAGCTCGTTCGAGTAAGACCTTTGAGGTTTCAATTGTGTTGTGCGTATTATGGTTATGAGTGACATTCCTAATGGAATTACCCTACGGTGACGTTTTGATAAATGGACGAAGGGCGTAAGACTTGGTACAACCAATCATTCCTTAGTGTTTGGGAAATGTTTCTACCAAGCCAAGGGAATGGGTTTTGGTGTTCGGTTGTTAAGCGCATGTTCGCTTTTGTGTTGAGGATGGTGAACCATGAGGTTCGTCGGGTGGATGGAACCCTAGAGATCGAGTGTTTTAGTCTCGTTAAAGGTTGGTAATGGAGTCTACGGGACGCAATGTTAGGTGCCTCTTTCATACCTACTAGCGTGGTATTCGACTCTGATGGTGTTGCGGTTACATTGTACTTCGGGTACCCTATAGAAACCCTTAGGTACATGAGTGACTAAGCGGAATTTGATAAGCCATAGCAATCGGACGATTGCAAGGGTGATGTTTTGTGTTCGTGTTAATGAACGATTTGAATGGAGTGGAGAATGACGATCCAAAATCCTTCGTTTGCCCAAGGTTGGAGCAAGGTATCGTGGTGGGTATATTATGGATTACGAGATGGATGGATCTTGTGTTTCTTTAGCATGTTGGTTGTACGAGTCTCGGTGAGACAGAGACGGACTTGACGGTTGACTAAGTCAATAATGAGTGGATAGTGGTTTCGCGGGATACTTTTATCTCGATGATGTGGTTATGTAACGGCGTTCTAAGTGGGGGAGTTTGTACTCTCGCACGAAGATGTTCTAGTGTGTTGATATGGGACGATGCTCGTATAGATTCGAAGCTAGTATTGAGACCTACGTTGGTCGATGGTGGTGAAAGTACGGTTTGGAATAAATTGTACTTATGGTTTTGGATTTAAATTATCACCAAGGTGGTAATGTGGTGAATCTCATTGAGAGATAAATGGACGTGTTCGACGAACAAGGTGAGATTCCTCGGTTAAGGGAAATACGTGCCGAATTCTCTTCTAGAGAATTATTGTTTGTGCCTATGTGCGATATAGGTGATTCTTGGCTCGATTATAATATCTGTGTTCGAGCGTGCGTATAATGCGTGTGCGAAAATTCTAAGTATATGTACTTGTTGTTTGTGGTGGATGGTTAGTGTATTCCATTAGGATTCACTATGGTGTATGCAGTACACGATGCAACACTACTCGTTGATTGAGGCCAAAAGAGCGTGTGTGATTGGTGGGTTATGGCCGTTGACTCGGTCTGCTAACTTCACCTTGGGTGTAGTGTTATATCGGCATGGTACAACGTTATCGGAATGGGAGTACCATTCATGTGTTGCGATTTCGGAAAGTGAGCCTCGTATAGTTCGGATTCACAATGACACGTGTAGATGCGGTCATTCTATTGGGATAATGACACTCGTGTAGTTCGAATTCACAAGGGCGCGGGTAGTTCGGCCAATCCCGATTGTTGTTGCGGTGAAGGTAGTGAGTCGCGTGTGGTGCGGATTCACTAAGGCACGTGTAGTTTCGGCCAGCCTTCATGATGTTAGATTTGAGAACTATTGGTTGTTTATACGCCGATGGTAAAATGTCCCGTTCTTATTGATTAAAAACGTTCCATATTAATTGATTTCGTTGCGAGATTTTGACCTCTATATGAGACGTTTTTCAAAGACCGCATTCATTTTAAAACAAACCATAACCTTTATTTCATCAATAAAGGTTTAAAAAGCTTTACGTAGATTATCAAATAATGATAATCTAAAATATCCTGTTTACACACGACCATTACATAATGGTTTACAATACAAATATGTTACAACAAAATAAGTTTCTTGAATGCAGTTTTTACACAATATCATACAAGCATGGACTCCAAATCTTGTCCTTATTTAAGTATGCGACAGCGGAAGCTCTTAATAATCACCTGAGAATAAACATGCTTAAAACGTCAACAAAAATGTTGGTGAGTTATAGGTTTAACCTATATATATCAAATCGTAACAATAGACCACAAGATTTCATATTTCAATACACATCCCATACATAGAGATAAAAATCATTCATATGGTGAACACCTGGTAACCGACATTAACAAGATGCATATATTTAAGAATATCCCCATCATTCCGGGACACCCTTCGGATATGATATAAATTTCGAAGTACTAAAGCATCCGGTACTTTGGATGGGGTTTGTTAGGCCCAATAGATCTATCTTTAGGATTCGCGTCAATTAGGGTGTCTGTTCCCTAATTCTTAGATTACCAGACTTAATAAAAAGGGGCATATTCGATTTCGATAATTCAACCATAGAATGTAGTTTCACGTACTTGTGTCTATTTTGTAAATCATTTATAAAACCTGCATGTATTCTCATCCCAAAAATATTAGATTTTAAAAGTGGGACTATAACTCACTTTCACAGATTTTTACTTCGTCGAGAAGTAAGACTTGGCCACTGGTTGATTCACGAACCTATAACAATATATACATATATATCAAAGTATGTTCAAAATATATTTACAACACTTTTAATATATTTTGATGTTTTAAGTTTATTAAGTCAGCTGTCCTCGTTAGTAACCTACAACTAGTTGTCCACAGTTAGATATACAGAAATAAATCGATAAATATTATCTTGAATCAATCCACGACCTAGTGTATACGTATCTCAGTATTGATCACAACTCAAACTATACATATTTTGGAATCAACCTCAACCCTGTATAGCTAACTCCAACATTCACATATAGAGTGTCTATGGTTGTTCCGAAATATATATAGATGTGTCGACATGATAGGTCGAAACATTGTATACGTGTCTATGGTATCTCAAGATTACATAATATACAATACAAGTTGATTAAGTTATGGTTGGAATATATTTGTTACCAATTTTCACGTAGCTAAAATGAGAAAAATTATCCAATCTTGTTTTACCCATAACTTCTTCATTTTAAATCCGTTTTGAGTGAATCAAATTGCTATGGTTTCATATTGAACTCTATTTTATGAATCTAAACAGAAAAAGTATAGGTTTATAGTCGGAAAAATAAGTTACAAGTCGTTTTTGTAAAGGTAGTCATTTCAGTCGAAAGAACGACGTCTAGATGACCATTTTAGAAAACATACTTCCACTTTGAGTTTAACCATAATTTTTGGATATAGTTTCATGTTCATAATAAAAATCATTTTCTCAGAATAACAATTTTTAAATCAAAGTTTATCATAGTTTTTAATTAACTAACCCAAAACAGCCCGTGGTGTTACTACGACGGCGTAAATCCGGTTTTACGGTGTTTTTCGTGTTTCCAGGTTTTAAATCATTAAGTTAGCATATCATATAGATATAGAACATGTGTTTAGTTGATTTTAAAAGTCAAGTTAGAAGGATTAACTTTTGTTTGCGAACAAGTTTAGAATTAACTAAACTATGTTCTAGTGATTACAAGTTTAAAACTTCGAATAAGATAGCTTTATATGTATGAATCGAATGATGTTATGAACATCATTACTACCTTAAGTTCCTTGGATAAACCTACTGGAAAAGAGAAAAATGGATCTAGCTTCAACGGATCCTTGGATGGCTCGAAGTTCTTGAAGCAGAATCATGACACGAAAACAAGTTCAAGTAAGATCATCACTTGAAATAAGATTGTTATAGTTATAGAAATTGAACCAAAGTTTGAATATGATTATTACCTTGTATTAGAATGATAACCTACTGTAAGAAACAAAGATTTCTTGAGGTTGGATGATTACCTTACAAGATTGGAAGTGAGCTAGCAAACTTGAAAGTATTCTTGATTTTATGTAACTAGAACTTGTAGAATATATGAAGAACACTTAGAACTTGAAGATAGAACTTGAGAGAGATCAATTAGATGAAGAAAATTGAAGAATGAAAGTTTTTGTAGGTGTTTTTGGTCGTTGGTGTATGGATTAGATATAAAGGATATGTAATTTTGTTTTCATGTAAATAAGTCATGAATGATTACTCATATTTTTGTAATTTTATGAGATATTTCATGCTAGTTGCCAAATGATGGTTCCCACATGTGTTAGGTGACTCACATGGGCTGCTAAGAGCTGATCATTGGAGTGTATATACCAATAGTACATACATCTAAAAGCTGTGTATTGTACGAGTACGAATACGGGTGCATACGAGTAGAATTGTTGATGAAACTGAACGAGGATGTAATTGTAAGCATTTTTGTTAAGTAGAAGTATTTTGATAAGTGTATTGAAGTCTTTCAAAAGTGTATAAATACATATTAAAACACTACATGTATATACATTTTAACTGAGTCGTTAAGTCATCGTTAGTCGTTACATGTAAGTGTTGTTTTGAAACTTTTAGGTTAACGATCTTGTTAAATGTTGTTAACCCAATGTTTATAATATCAAATAAGATTTTAAATTATTATATTATCATGATATTATCATGTATGAATATCTCTTAATATGATATATATACATTAAATGTCTTTACAACGATAATCGTTACATATATGTCTCGTTTAAAAATCATTAAGTTAGTAGTCTTGTTTTTACATATGTAGTTCATTGTAAATATACTTAATGATATATTTACTTATCATAGTATCATGTTAACTATATATATATCCATATATATGTCATCATATAGTTTTTACAAGTTTTAACGTTCGTGAATCACCGGTCAACTTGGGTGGTCAATTGTCTATATGAAACATATTTCAATTAATCAAGTCTTAACAAGTTTGATTGCTTAACATGTTGGAAACATTTAATCATGTAAATATCAATCTCAATTAATATATATAAACATGGAAAAGTTCAGGTCACTACAGTACCTACCCGTTAAATAAATTTCGTCCCGAAATTTTAAGCTGTTGAAGGTGTTGATGAATCTTCTGGAAATAGATGCGGGTATTTCTTCTTCATCTGATCTTCACGCTCCCAGGTGAACTCGGGTCCTCTACGAGCATTCCATCGAACCTTAACAATTGGTATCTTGTTTTGCTTAAGTCTTTTAACCTCACGATCCATTATTTCGACGGGTTCTTCGATGAATTGAAGTTTTTCGTTGATTTGGATTTCATCTAACGGAATAGTGAGATCTTCTTTAGCAAAACATTTCTTCAAATTCGAGACGTGGAAAGTGTTATGTACAGCCGCGAGTTGTTGAGGTAACTCAAGTCGGTAAGCTACTGGTCCGTCACGATCAATAATCTTGAATGGTCCAATATACCTTGGATTTAATTTCCCTCGTTTACCAAATCGAACAACGCCTTTCCAAGGTGCAACTTTAAGCATGACCATCTCTCCAATTTCAAATTCTATATCTTTTCTTTTAATGTCAGCGTAGCTCTTTTGTCGACTTTGGGCGGTTTTCAACCGTTGTTGAATTTGGATGATCTTCTCGGTAGTTTCTTGTATAATCTCCGGACCCGTAATCTGTCTATCCCCCACTTCACTCCAACAAATCGGAGACCTGCACTTTCTACCATAAAGTGCTTCAAACGGCGCCATCTCAATGCTTGAATGGTAGCTGTTGTTGTAGGAAAATTCTGCTAACGGTAGATGTCGATCCCAACTGTTTCCGAAATCAATAACACATGCTCGTAGCATGTCTTCAAGCGTTTGTATCGTCCTTTCGCTCTGCCCATCAGTTTGTGGATGATAGGCACTACTCATGTCTAGACGAGTTCCTAATGCTTGCTGTAATGTCTGCCAGAATCTTGAAATAAATCTGCCATCCCTATCAGAGATAATAGAGATTGGTATTCCATGTCTGGAGACGACTTCCTTCAAATACAGTCGTGCTAACTTCTCCATCTTGTCATCTTCTCTTATTGGTAGGAAGTGTGCGGATTTGGTGAGACGATCAACTATTACCCAAATAGTATCAAAACCACTTGCAGTCCTTGGCAATTTAGTGATGAAATCCATGGTAATGTTTTCCCATTTCCATTCCGGGATTTCGGGTTGTTGAAGTAGACCTGATGGTTTCTGATGCTCAGCTTTGACCTTAGAACACGTCAAACATTCTCCTACGTATTTAGCAACATCGGCTTTCATACCCGGCCACCAAAAATGTTTCTTGAGATCCTTGTACATCTTCCCCGTTCCAGGATGTATTGAGTATCTGGTTTTATGAGCTTCTCTAAGTACCATTTCTCTCATATCTCCAAATTTTGGTACCCAAATCCTTTCAGCCCTATACCGGGTTACGTCTTCCCGAATATTAAGATGCTTCTCCGATCCTTTGGGTATTTCATCCTTTAAATTTCCCTCTTTTAAAACTCCTTGTTGTGCCTCCTTTATTTGAGTAGTAATGTTATTATGAATCATTATATTCATAGATTTTACTCGAATGGGTTCTCTGTCCTTCCTGCTCAAGGCATCGGCTACCACATTTGCCTTCCCCGGGTGGTAACGAATCTCAAAGTCGTAATCATTCAATAATTCAATCCACCTACGCTGCCTCATATTCAGTTGTTTCTGATTAAATATGTGTTGAAGACTTTTGTGGTCGGTATATATAATACTTTTGACCCCATATAAGTAGTGCCTCCAAGTCTTTAATGCAAAAACAACCGCGCCTAATTCCAAATCATGCGTCGTATAATTTTGTTCGTGAATCTTCAATTGTCTAGACGCATAAGCAATCACCTTCGTTCGTTGCATTAATACACAACCGAGACCTTGCTTTGATGCATCACAATAAATCACAAAATCATCATTCCCTTCAGGCAATGACAATATAGGTGCCGTAGTTAGCTTTTTCTTCAATAACTGAAACGCTTTCTCTTGTTCATCATTCCATTCAAATTTCTTCCCTTTATGCGTTAATGCAGTCAAGGGTTTTGCTATTCTGGAAAAGTCTTGGATGAACCTTCTGTAGTAACCAGCTAGTCCTAAAAACTGGCGTATGTGTTTCGGAGTTTTCGGGGTTTCCCACTTTTCAACAGTTTCTATCTTTGCCGGATCCACCTTAATACCTTCTTTGTTCACTATGTGACCGAGGAATTGAACTTCTTCCAACCAAAATGCACACTTTGAAAACTTAGCGTACAATTCTTCCTTCCTCAATACTTCTAACACCTTTCTCAAATGTTCACCGTGTTCTTGGTCATTCTTTGAGTAGATAAGTATGTCATCAATGAAAACAATGACAAACTTGTCAAGGTATGGTCCACACACGCGGTTCATAAGGTCCATGAACACAGCTGGTGCATTAGTTAAACCAAACGGCATGACCATAAACTCGTAATGACCGTAACGTGTTCTGAAAGCAGTCTTTGGAATATCATCTTCTTTCACCCGCATTTGATGATACCCGGAATGTAAGTCAATCTTTGAATAAACAGACGAGCCTTGTAGTTGATCAAACAAGTCGTCGATTCTCGGTAGTGGGTAGCGGTTCTTGATGGTAAGTTTGTTCAACTCTCGGTAGTCGATACACAACCTGAATGTACCATCTTTCTTCTTGACAAACAAAACAGGAGCTCCCCACGGTGATGTGCTTGGTCGAATGAAACCACGCTCTCAAAGTTCTTGTAATTGGCTTTATAGTTCTTTCATCTCATTGGGTGCGAGTCTGTAAGGAGCACGAGCTATTGGTGCAGCTCCTGGTACAAGATCTATTTGAAATTCAACGGATCGATGTGGGGGTAATCCCGGTAATTCTTTCGGAAATACATCGGGAAATTCTTTTGCAATGGGAACATCATTGATGCTCTTTTCTTCAGTTTGTACTTTCTCGACGTGTGCTAGAACAGCATAGCAACCTTTTCTTATTAGTTTTTGTGCCTTCAAATTACTAATAAGATGTAGCTTCGTGTTGCCCTTTTCTCCGTACACCATTAAGGGTTTTCCTTTTTCTCGTATAATGCGAATTGCATTTTTGTAACAAACGATCTCTGCTTTCACTTCTTTCAACCAGTCCATACCGATTATCACATCAAAACTCCCTAACTCTACTGGTATTAAATCAATCTTAAATGTTTCGCTAACCAGTTTAATTTCTCGATTCCGACATATATTATCTGCTGAAATTAATTTACCATTTGCTAATTCGAGTAAAAATTTACTATCCAAAGGCGTCAATGGGCAACTTAATTTAGCACAAAAATCTCTACTCATATAGCTTCTATCCGCACCCGAATCAAATAAAACGTAAGCAGATTTATTGTCAATAAGAAACGTACCCGTAACAAGCTCCGGGTCTTCCTGTGCCTCTACCGCATTAATATTGAAAACTCTTCCGCGGCCTTGTCCATTCGTGTTCTCCTGGTTCGGGCAATTTCTAATAATGTGGCCCGGTTTTCCACATTTATAACAAACTACATTGGCATAGCTTGCTCCGACACTACTTGCTCCGCCATTACTCGTTCCGACACCATTTGTTCCTTTCGTTCTATTAACCCCTGGTCCGTAGACCTCACACTTCGCCGCGCTATGACCATTTCTTTTACACTTGTTGCAAAATTTGGTGCAGAACCCCGAGTGATACTTTTCACACCTTTGGCATAGCTGTTTCTGATTGTTGTTGTTGTTGTTGTTGTTGCGGTTATTATTGTTGTTGGGATGATTGTTGTAGTTGCTATTGTTGTTGTTGTTGTTGTTGTTGTTGTTGTTGTTGGGCCATTTGTTGTAGTTGCGATTGATGTTGCGATTGTTGGGATAATTGTTGCGATTGCAGTTGTTGTTGTATTGGTGATTCTTATCACCATTTTCCTCCCACTTTCTTTTGACTTGCTTCACATTGGCCTCTTCAGCAGTCTGTTCTTTAATTCTTTCTTCAATCTGGTTCACTAGTTTGTGAGCCATTCTACATGCCTGTTGTATGGAGGCGGGCTCGTGTGAACTTATATCTTCTTGGATTCTTTCCGGTAATCCTTTCACAAACGCGTCGATCTTCTCTTCCTCATCTTCGAATGCTCCCGGACACAATAGGCACAATTCTGTGAATCGTCTTTCGTACGTGGTAATATCAAATCCTTGGGTTCGTAACCCTCTAAGTTCTGTCTTGAGCTTATTGACCTCGGTTCTGGGACGGTACTTCTCGTTCATCAAGTGCTTGAATGCTGACCACGGTAGTGCGTACGCATCGTCTTGTCCCACTTGCTCTAGATAGGTATTCCACCATGTTAACGCAGAACCTGTGAAGGTATGCGTAGCGTACTTCACTTTGTCCTCTTCAGTACACTTACTTATGGCAAACACCGATTCAACCTTCTCGGTCCACCGTTTCAATCCGATCGGTCCTTCGGTTCCATCAAATTCCAAAGGTTTGCAGGCAGTGAATTCTTTGTAGGTGCATCCTACACGATTTCCTGTACTGCTAGATCCAAGGTTATTGTTGGTATGTAGCGCAGCCTATACTGCGGCTATGTTTGAAGCTAGAAAAGTACGGAATTCCTCTTCATTCATATTCACTGTGTGTCGAGTAGTCGGTGCCATTTCCTTCAAAATAGTCAAATGAAACAAGTTAATCATACAGAATATTAAGAGTAGTTAATAGTATTTCGTAGCATAATATGAACTCATTTATAAAAGCTTTTTCTTCATATTAGCGTTTTATAAGTTTAAATTCCTCATACTTAGTAGCTAATATACAATTCAACTACTACAATTCTATATGAAAAACTGATTATAATAATATTTCGCGTTCAAACTTTTACACAATATTTTACAAACTTACAATACCGCTTATTTTACATATAGCATGAAATATAGCACACAATAAATTTGATACAAGATGGTTGTGAAGATAATTCTAGCTAGTACACAAGTCGTTCAGCAAAGGCAATAAAGACACGTAATTCATACGTCCAGAAACAAGTCATGCATTCTGGTTTTACTAGGATTACTTCCCATCCTTGGTTTTGTGGAACATAACCGTTATGGCCGTTGATAAGACAGCGTGTTGTAACGTCGTCAAAGGGACGAGGGTTACGTAATGTCCAACAGTCCCGTAACAATCTAAAAACCTCATTTCTTACCCCAATTACCGACTCCGTCACTTGTGGGAACGTTTTGTTTAATAGTTGTAGCCCGATGTTCTTGTTCTCACTTTGGTGAGAAGCGAACATTACTAATCCGTAAGCATAACATGCTTCTTTATGTTGCATGTTAGCCGCTTTTTCTAAATCACGAAGTCCAATATTCGGATATATTGAGTCAAAATAATTTCTTAACCCATTGCGTAAAATAGCATTTGGGTTCCCCGCAATATATGCGTCAAAGTAAACACATCGTAACTTATAGCATTTGGGTTCCCCGCAATATATGCGTCAAAGTAAACACATCGTAACTTATGGATTTCCCAATGTGATATCCCCCATCTTTCGAACGAAAGCCTTTTATAAACCAAGGCATTCTTGGAACGTTCTTCGAATGTCTTATAAACTGATCTCGCCTTAAATAGTTGTGCCGAAGAATTCTGACCGACTCTAGACAAGATTTCATCAATCATGTCTCCGGGTAGGTCTCTTAAAATATTGGGTTGTCTATCCATTTTGTGTTTTTATACTGTAAAATAGACAAGAGTTAGATTCATAAAAAAAATACTTATTAATACAAGCAATTTTTACATATATCATAAAGCATAAGCACACTATATTACTTATATTACACCATACGAATACAACTATCTTATTCCGACTCGCTTGTTTCTTCTTCTTCGGTTTTGGTTCGTTTTGCCAAGTTTCTAGGGATATATGATGTTCCCCTAATACGAGCCGTCGTTATCCACATTGGTTTAGAAAAACCTGGTGGTTTAGAGGTTCCCGGGTCATTGTTACAACTTAAGAACTTCGGGGGTTGACGATACATATAAAGTTCATCGGGGTTGGAATTAGATTTCTCTATTTTTATGCCCTTTCCCTTATTATTTTCTTTTGCCTGTTTAAATTCAGTTGGGGTAATTTCTATAACATCATCGGAATTCTCGTCGGAATCTGATTCATCGGAGAATTGGTAATCCTCCCAATATTTTGCTTCCTTGGCGGAAACACCATTGACCATAATTAACCTTGGTCGGTTGGTTGAGGATTTTCTTTTACTTAACCGTTTTATTATTTCCCCCACCGGTTCTATTTCTTCATCCGGTTCTGATTCTTCTTCCGGTTTCGATTCTTCTTCCGGTTCCAACTCTTCTTCCGGTTCCTCTTCGGGAACTTGTGAATCAGTCCACGAATCATTCCAATTTACATTTGACTCTTCATTATTATTAGGTGAGTCAATGGGACTTGTTCTAGAGGTAGACATCTATCACATAATATCAAACGCGTTAAGAGATTAATATATCACATAATATTCACATGTTAAAAATATATAGTTTCCAACAAAATTTGTTAAACAATCATTTTTCAAGTAAACACGGTCGAAGTCCAGACTCACTAATGCATCCTAACAAACTAGATAAGACACACTAATGCAAAATTCTGGTTCTCTAAGACCAACGCTCGGATACCAACTGAAATGTCCCGTTCTTATTGATTAAAAACGTTCCATATTAATTGATTTCGTTGCGAGGTTTTGACCTCTATATGAGACGTTTTTCAAAGACTGCATTCATTTTAAAACAAACCATAACCTTTATTTCATCAATAAAGGTTTAAAAAGCTTTACGTAGATTATCAAATAATGATAATCTAAAATATCCTGTTTACACACGACCATTACATAATGGTTTACAATACAAATATGTTACAGCAAAATAAGTTTCTTGAATGCAGTTTTTACACAATATCATACAAGCATGGACTCCAAATCTTGTCCTTATTTAAGTATGCGACAGCGGAAGCTCTTAATAATCACCTGAGAATAAACATGATTAAAACGTCAACAAAAATGTTGGTGAGTTATAGGTTTAACATATATATATCAAATCGTAACAATAGACCACAAGATTTCATATTTCAATACACATCCCATACATAGAGATAAAAATCATTCATATGGTGAACACCTGGTAACCGACATTAACAAGATGCATATATTTAAGAATATCCCCATCATTCCGGGACACCCTTCGGATATGATATAAATTTCGAAGTACTAAAGCATCCGGTACTTTGGATGGGGTTTGTTAGGCCCAATAGATCTATCTTTAGGATTCGCGTCAATTAGGGTGTCTGTTCCCTAATTCTTAGATTACCAGACTTAATAAAAAGGGGCATATTCGATTTCGATAATTCAACCATAGAATGTAGTTTCACGTACTTGTGTCTATTTTGTAAATCATTTATAAAACCTGCATGTATTCTCATCCCAAAAATATTAGATTTTAAAAGTGGGACTATAACTCACTTTCACAGATTTTTACTTCGTCGAGAAGTAAGACTTGGCCACTGGTTGATTCACGAACCTATAACAATATATACATATATATCAAAGTATGTTCAAAATATATTTACAACACTTTTAATATATTTTGATGTTTTAAGTTTATTAAGTCAGCTGTCCTCGTTAGTAACCTACAACTAGTTGTCTACAGTTAGATATACAGAAATAAATCGATAAATATTATCTTGAATCAATCCACGACCTAGTGTATACGTATCTCAGTATTGATCACAACTCAAACTATACATATTTTGGAATCAACCTCAACCCTGTATAGCTAACTCCAACATTCACATATAGAGTGTCTATGGTTGTTCCGAAATATATATAGATGTGTCGACATGATAGGTCGAAACATTGTATACGTGTCTATGGTATCTCAAGATTACATAATATACAATACAAGTTGATTAAGTTATGGTTGGAATATATTTGTTACCAATTTTCACGTAGCTAAAATGAGAAAAATTATCCAATCTTGTTTTACCCATAACTTCTTCATTTTAAATCCGTTTTGAGTGAATCAAATTGCTATGGTTTCATATTGAACTCTATTTTATGAATCTAAACAGAAAAAGTATAGGTTTATAGTCGGAAAAATAAGTTACAAGTCGTTTTTGTAAAGGTAGTCATTTCAGTCGAAAGAACGACGTCTAGATGACCATTTTAGAAAACATACTTCCACTTTGAGTTTAACCATAATTTTTGGATATAGTTTCATGTTCATAATAAAAATCATTTTCTCAGAATAACAATTTTTAAATCAAAGTTTATCATAGTTTTTAATTAACTAACCCAAAACAGCCCGTGGTGTTACTACGACGGCGTAAATCCGGTTTTACGGTGTTTTTCGTGTTTCCAGGTTTTAAATCATTAAGTTAGCATATCATATAGATATAGAACATGTGTTTAGTTGATTTTAAAAGTCAAGTTAGAAGGATTAACTTTTGTTTGCGAACAAGTTTAGAATTAACTAAACTATGTTCTAGTGATTACAAGTTTAAAACTTCGAATAAGATAGCTTTATATGTATGAATCGAATGATGTTATGAACATCATTACTACCTTAAGTTCCTTGGATAAACCTACTGGAAAAGAGAAAAATGGATCTAGCTTCAACGGATCCTTGGATGGCTCGAAGTTCTTGAAGCAGAATCATGACACGAAAACAAGTTCAAGTAAGATCATCACTTGAAATAAGATTGTTATATTTATAGAAATTGAACCAAAGTTTGAATATGATTATTACCTTGTATTAGAATGATAACCTACTGTAAGAAACAAAGATTTCTTGAGGTTGGATGATCACCTTACAAGATTGGAAGTGAGCTAGCAAACTTGAAAGTATTCTTGATTTTATGTAACTAGAACTTGTAGAATATATGAAGAACACTTAGAACTTGAAGATAGAACTTGAGAGAGATCAATTAGATGAAGAAAATTGAAGAATGAAAGTGTTTGTAGGTGTTTTTGGTCGTTGGTGTATGGATTAGATATAAAGGATATGTAATTTTGTTTTCATGTAAATAAGTCATGAATGATTACTCATATTTTTGTAATTTTATGAGATATTTCATGCTAGTTGCCAAATGATGGTTCCCACATGTGTTAGGTGACTCACATGGGCTGCTAAGAGCTGATCATTGGAGTGTATATACCAATAGTACATACATCTAAAAGCTGTGTATTGTACGAGTACGAATACGGGTGCATACGAGTAGAATTGTTGATGAAACTGAACGAGGATGTAATTGTAAGCATTTTTGTTAAGTAGAAGTATTTTGATAAGTGTATTGAAGTCTTTAAAAAGTGTATAAATACATATTAAAACACTACATGTATATACATTTTAACTGAGTCGTTAAGTCATCGTTAGTCGTTACATGTAAGTGTTGTTTTGAAACTTTTAGGTTAACGATCTTGTTAAATGTTGTTAACCCAATGTTTATAATATCAAATAAGATTTTAAATTATTATATTATCATGATATTATCATGTATGAATATCTCTTAATATGATATATATACATTAAATGTCTTTACAACGATAATCGTTACATATATGTCTCGTTTAAAAATCATTAAGTTAGTAGTCTTATTTTTACATATGTAGTTCATTGTAAATATACTTAATGATATATTTACTTATCATAGTATCATGTTAACTATATATATATCCATATATATGTCATCATATAGTTTTTACAAGTTTTAACGTTCGTGAATCACCGGTCAACTTGGGTGGTCAATTGTCTATATGAAACATATTTCAATTAATCAAGTCTTAACAAGTTTGATTGCTTAACATGTTGAAAACATTTAATCATGTAAATATCAATCTCAATTAATATATATAAACATGGAAAAGTTCGGGTCACTACAGATGGTTCGGTCATGAGGGCCATGTTGTGTGATTAGTGATGCGATAGTCGTGTTTTGCTCACATGATTGTTGAGGGTGTGACAATGGTCATTTTTGTACACCTTGGGTTTAGCATTGCCATAGTCGTTTGGGACGATAGCGGATTTAGTCATTTGCTTACGATTTTATGATAGTTGCGTATTGGTCGTGTTGTGCACTACAAGGAATGTTAAGTGGTAAGTGATATCCGTAAGGATTCGTTTTTATTCGGTCTTCATCTTCTTGGTTGTTGACCTTATGTTGGGGCGTGGTTGCTATTAGCATTGTACTTGTTAGAGGTAAACTAAAGGGTTGATATCTCGGTATGAGATTGGTTGAGTTTTTCCCGATGTGAGGGATTGAGCAAGTTTTGGTGCTCGGATTTGTGGATTTGAAAAATTGCGGATGACGATTTAGTATTAAAGGCGATTCATTGAGAAGAATTTCCAAGAGAAGTTGGAAGAAAACACGATGATTCCGTGTATGCTAAGCGATTGTTGTAGATTTCGGATATTGTGTGCATTTCATGTTTCAGAATGCGTGCATGTGTGTAATGGGTAAATGAAATAATCTTCGAGTTAATGATAAATGTGGTAGAAGTCTGTTTAAGACGTATGTTGAGGACCATAGAGTGTGGGTCCGGTCGGTTAAGTGACGAGGATCACGAGGACGTGATCGAGTTTTAGTGGGGAGAGTTGTAACACCCCATTTTTCTGTTACACGTTATTCAGGATGTTGTTTGAGTTACAAGGTGTGTAACATAATTTTTCAACCCCGAATAAAGTTTAAGTTGATGTTTTAAAGCCTTACCATTAGAAAGAATATCTTATTACATTTCCAACGATATTTGATTCATTAAAAACGGAGTTACGGTAGAAAAGTTATGGCCAAAACAAGTTGCTGAAACATGTTTTGCTCGGCCACCAGTTCTGGTAGGTTGGAGAGGCGCTTCACCCTTTGGAGCGGCACTCCGATAGCCTCTGATGCGTTTTTCAGCTTTTTAAAGGGTTTAAACGAGGGGTATTATAGTCCTTTCGCATATGGACGGTTTGGGTACCTCAAAACTGATCCAAAATCTTATCTGAAATGTCCCGTTCATATTGATTATAAACATTCCATATTAATTGATTTCGTTGCGAGGTTTTGACCTCTATATGAGACGTTTTTCAAAGACTGCATTCGTTTTTAAAAACAAACCATAACCTTTATTTTATCGACAAGGTTAAAAGGACACCACCTA